>NW_018127927.1:1146101-1158850 GCF_001952655.1 Monopterus albus
CCTCAGCTACCACCTAAACCACACATGTTGTACACATATGTAAATAATTTTTACATAGAGAAGAAAGTGAATCAGTAATAATAAAATGTTGAAAACAGAACTTACAGTAAATCATACATTTCTACAGTTTGTTTTATTGTCACATGACAATCATAAGTAAGTGTTTATATTACTGCATTTTAAAATTCAAATTCCAAATACTGAATGGATACACCCTCTCTGTTAACAACATACTGTACTGTATAATACAAGTGAAAATACCAGTAGCTATTGAAGCTATTGAAACCCATGGGTTTTCTACTGCTTTTTGACATTTCATGGAGCCAGAAAAATGAATAATATGCTCAAAATAACTGAGCATATTCTTTATTTTTATGCCTGTTTTATTGTTGCTGATATTTATATGAACAATAAACCTTTTATTATCATGTTTGTTTACAGTTTCACAAAAACACATCACCTCACTGATTTTGAATGTGATGTACATTACTAATGTCATTCTCACTTGTCTGTCAGAAGCAATAAAACAATCAACAGTCAATCACTGGGTGAACAATAATTCACAAGGCAGTATACAAAAATGATTTCTGATCCTACAAAAAAGTAGGATGTAAAGTTGACTGTAGAGAGACATGAGGCACAACGGTCTGTTGCGCAACCTGATCACTTAATATAACAAATGACTCCTTAAAGTTTGAAGTTACTAATTGTCTTATTGAATCACTTTTTCCTTATTTTTCTAACGTAAATATAATATAAGCAGACATTATTGGGTGCTCCAAGATACTATTTTCTCCCTTCCTCTCTTCTCCTTGTCAATGAAAGGAATAGGATTAAGAAGATGGATTAATCCATGTCAGTAATGCAGTGAAAGCCATCAAGTGTGTCCTCTGTTCAGACACCTTTGTTAAAGCTGTTAATCCCTTTGTTCATGCTCAACCTGCTGCACTTGCAGATATATGTGTCAGATGATACAAGATGCAGAGGGAGCTATGCTACTAAGGCTTTGTCTGCTTATAAAAATCCAAATGCTGAAATAAGTATTGAGATTGATCGAGATAAACTTTTCAAATGTGGGAGCAGAGTGTGTTCTAGGGACTATTTAAATCATTAAAGTGACTTTCTGATTCAGAAAACTGAACATGGTAATGTTTCCTTAACTTTCCCCAGAGCAGTTCATTAAACGTTTTAATCTTTACCATAAGCAAATCCATTAAATTCTTCTCTGGAATCTATTTGTAATGTTAACCAATGCAAATAACTTCAATGAAAGGAATAGGATTAAGAAGATGGATTAATCCATGTCAGTAATGCAGTGAAAGCCATCAAGTGTGTCATAAAAGTTGTTTTAAAATCATGACTGTGCATTTAGTGATTTTTGGGAGCAGACCACCTCTGACAAAAAGCACAACATATACTGCAGTATTAAATTTAATATACAGTTTCATTTCACCTCTCCTGTTTTCCTCTTTACCACCACTACTACGGACTGTCGTCCCTGGACCAGAGATCTCTTCACTCTCCCAGTCTCCACCAGCCAGGTCGATGCACGGTCCCTCATATCTGCCTCTGTTCACCACCATCCTCTACCTTGCCTCCTCAGCTGACTTCCATCGCCAGCGACCAGCCAGTGAGTGACCCCTTCTTTTCCGCAGCTCGGTCCACCTCCTCCAGCATTCCCACAGTGACTTATCCCCGCACTGGTTCGCACCCGGTTCTATAGACTCTATATTCAGTATTCATTGCCTTCTTCACCCGTTACTTATTGTACAGCGCTCATTAAAATTGTTTGTACCGCAGTCAGCTCTCTGGGTACCTTTTATCACTCACTCACCCTCCCGTGTGTGAGCGATCCTAACATAAACGGTCTGGGGTCACATCCACACAAATGACTGCATACCAAGACTTGAATGCATCAGCTAAAGAACTTAAAGGGTGCTATTATAAAAATTGCCACTACAAGAACCACCAGTAAAGCTTGTTATACATCCATCATAACAATTCCAGTCAATGACATTGTGTCAAACATGCCTATTATATAGTATTTGCATACGGTGGTGAGTTATAAACCTGCCAGTCATTGTATAAAATACAAAAACAGTGATTTCAGACCTGTATAGTAAGTCGGAGCTACAACTTCAAATCAGAAAAAGTTGGGACAGTTATGTAAAATCAAAAATGAAAATGCTGATGTGTAAATCATCTGTGTCTTGTATTACATCTAAAACACAGCAGCACATTATTTGATGTGATAGCTCAATTTTATTCTTGGTTCAAAACAAACATATCAATTATGATGCCTGCAACACATTACAAAAAAAGTTGACAGTAAAGCATTTACCATGGTGTGATGACATCCCTTTTCACAACACTTAAGACATTCAGTGACTGAGGAAACCAAGTGATTAAATGTGTCAGGTGCCATTTTGCCCCATTCTTCCTGCAAACAAGTCTTAAGGTGTGCAACAGTCCTGGGTCTTCGTTGACTCGATTTGAATTTCAAAAGGCACCACACGCTCTCTACTGGAGACAGGTGGGGACTGCAGGCAGGCCAGTCCAGCAATCTCACCCTCTTCCTCCACAGCCAGGCCTTGATAGTGTGTGCAGAATGAGGTTTTGCATTGTCTTGTTGAAATATGCATGGGCATCCCTGGAGCATATCTTGCTCTAAAATCTTTGTGTTTTTCATCATTAATAGAGCCATCACAGAAATGTAAGTGAACTTTGCCAAGGGCAATGATCCAACGTCAAACCCTGACTTTTGGACTCGTTGCTGGTAACAGTCTGGATGGTCCTTTTCGTGTTTGGTCCAGAGCACATGGCATTCGTTCCTTCCAAAAAAGACCTGAAATACTGATTTATCTGACCATGATACACATTTCTACTGTGTGATGGTCCATCCCAGATGTCTCTGAGCCCAGAGCAGTCGACTGTTCCTCTGGACACTGACATAGGGCTTCCTTTTGGCATAATACAGCTTTAAGCAGCATGGATGTAACTGCGTACAGTAGTGCCTGACACAGGTGTGCAACAATTCTTGATACAGTGCTGTCTGAGAGATCAGACTTGTCCCTTGCTCTATATGCAATGAAATCTCTACTGATTCTTTGAATCTTTCAATTATGTTATGTACCGCCGAGGGTGACATATCCAAATCTCTATTTATCTTTCTTTGATGAACATTGTTTTTAAACATTTTAATAATTTACTTATGCATATGTTGGCAAACTGGTGAGCCTCTGCCCATCTTTGCTCCTAAAGGGCCAGGCTTTTCCTGGATGCCACTTTTGTACTGAATCATGATTTGTTGTTGGTATCACCTCTTTTAAATGGAAACATAATTTAATTGTTTTACCTCATTACTAGCCCTGAAATGCAAAGTCCCAACATTTTTGGAATGTGTTGCAGGCACAAGTGAAGTGTGTTTATTTTTGAACAAAGAATAAAATTGACACGGTATCAAATAATGTGCTGTTGTATTGTTTTCAATGTAATGCAGGATCATTTACAAATAAGCATTTTCAGTTTTAATTTAGATTTTGCATACCATCTGGAGTAGAGGTTAGGGTTAGGGTTACCTGTATGTCTGTGTGTGTACATATACAGTAAGTGTGTGTGTGTGTGTGTTTATATACAATACATTATTGCTTGGTATGGCATCTGTCTAAAATGTACGTGTAAAAAGGTCAACTCTACAGCATACGGTGACAGAGTTGCATTGAAATTTTGGTTTAAAAACATGACTTAATGTTGGCCGCAAACTACTATTTGTAAATGAATATACAATACCTGAAACAGCCACCAGCAGATCAACAAACTGAATCAGCTGTCTACGCAGTTACAGCTGCGATGACGTTTGAGTCACGTGACGAAGGGCCGTCGCGCTTTCTGACTATTTTGCGGCTGTCCGGGAAGCTAGTTAGGCTAGCAAAAATAAAAAAGTTAGGCTAGCAGCTGGCTAGCCACAAACAGGGAAATAATATAAGTTGGTGATCAGCGTTAGCTTATGCATTTAGTTACAGTATTTACAGAATTAGCAGGATCGTTTCTGGGTTAAGCTCCGAGTGGAGGAGAAATTACGAGAATTGGCAGGTAGTTGGACAACATTTTGACATTTTTGTTCCATCACTTAATAACGTCAGTTGAACCTCGGACAAAGTTAGCTAACTAACGCTAAAAAGATAAGTTAACAAATTGCTAATGTTATCAGCTGATGACTGAAATGTATTAATGAGTTAACTTACGTCTAAGTTACAAGTATAGCAGTAACGTTTAGCTAGTAACAAGAGCAATGTGTCAACTGTTATAGCACGATGACTAAGTTGCTCCTGCCTTTAAGCTAATTTAGCTAACTAGGTTAACGCTACGAAATTAATTTCGGTGCTGTTGAGTACCTCAATGGGATATCTGAACCAATTGGACATGTAAAGGACAATCCAGTTAATCTTGGGAATGTTAGCGCAGACCTCGGAGTGTTTCCGTTACATCTTTGTATTTAACATTAGCTATGTAGCAATGCTCCAAGCCTTCTTAAATATCACATATGGTGGGCCGAATAATAGTTAAAGTGTGAGACAAGGTGGTGATAAACGATACATGGTGAGGGTAAGTGTAGTTCAAGGAGGCTGTTGTAATTGTACAGATAATTTTCCAGTCCGTTACCACATGGTGGCACTAATGTAGAGAAAGCCTGATTACCTTTCTTGAAACATGACTAAAGGAAGTGGATGAGATGGTATACTGTACATGTATATCAATGAGAAAGACCCTGCCAGTCATGCTGCTCACCTGTCTAGTCATGTCTGGGTCACTTACTCGGTCTTCATTTGGAGGTATATGACACTTTTGAGACTAATACACCCAACTGAGCACCACACACACACACACACTACTTTGATGGCCGCTTGTACATAGATAACTTGAATTTTCAGAAATCATGGAGTTTGTGTTTACAAAATAACACATTTTCCCCATTGCATCACACATGTACTGTAGATCAAGGTAGGTGTCTGGTTTCCCATATCAGAGGTTAAGAAGTATGGATAATGCATACTGTAGGAGGGAGATGCAGACGTGCTGGCCATTTTAGCATTTGTGTATCTCATGCATATGTGGACTTTCCATGTGATTTATACATTCGCTTTTGTGCTACTTCCTTTCTCTTCATCTGTCTCACATTTAATACTCCTTGGCAATTCTTTTCCAGTCCAGGGTTCCAGACTTTATCAAGTCGTTTCTAAAATATGCTTTAATGTATATGTTGTGTTACAGTGTGCATGTTGTGACAGATTTTGAGTTTGGCCATTGTCAGCATAGAGATGGACGGAGATGACGTCAGTTTTCCTCCAGATTCATCAGATGATCACTCGCAAAGAGGAAGTGTAGCTTCTTCAGCAACACTTTCCCGTGGTACGGTGCAGCACACTAAATTAACTCCGGTGTCTTTCTAACATGCATTATTTTCATTTACTGCAAAGTAACTAAATACATAATTTTGACATGGTATTGGCTTATTGTTTCTCTTTGTAATGTTTCTTTTTTTGTGATTTTGTGATTGTTCACACAGCTCAAGAGGTGCTTATATACCTGTTTGGTGACAGCGCAGTACACTTAACTGTAGAAGGGCTTGGCAGCATCACTGTGCAGGAGTTGGGCCGCATTGCTCGCGAAGCTCTCAATATTCCTGAGTCTGCACAGGATGTGTTTGCCTTCTGGTTGTGCTCTCCACTGCTCGGTGAGACCCACTGCCCCACACGCTTTACACTCAAAAATGCTTTGACTCTGAATCTGATCAAATGGTAAGCAAACACTGATGTTTTGAGGATGTTGATGTGTATATGGATGCCTCTTTCTTTATAAAATGGCCACCAAATATTATACAATCTTATATTTTTGGCAAGATGTCAGCCAGGATATGTGCACGTCTACATACCTGGACCCAAGTCATATAGCCTAGATATAGAGCAGATAAAAAAAATCAATATAGTATAAGCATCAGAATTGATTTCTTTGTTCCATCTTGTCTCCTCATTACTACTCAGAGTTGCAGTTAAAGGCGAGGCATCAACCTTACAAATTGTGTCGGCAGTGGCTGGGGCCGCTGTATCGCTTCACTGAGGCCTCAGAGGAAGACATTTCACAAGGTGAGAGTTTGGACTGCATGTTGCTGTTTACATGCATTAATAAGTAACCTGACTGAAAATTGTCATAAAGTGTGACATTGACTCAGGTCAATGAATCAGTTGCTGTGATATGAGAGCAAAGCCACTGAAGGAAAGATCATTACTTGTACCAATGTGCCTTCAATTCAGAGCTGCATAAAAGTTCAACTAAATTGAAGAACTGGACACATCGCTTTCCACAGCTGAACAGTAGGATAATTGTGAAAACAGTTCACAGTTGGATAAATAAGGATCAAGACCCCTTACTTTTCTGTCAAACTCCAACCAAAAGTGGAAGAAAACAAGGCTACACCATATTCAGGTTTCACAATATATGTCCACTAAAATATGGTAACTTTGGAGTGTAGATGAATGCTCTGATTTTCAGCCTTAAGCCTATTTCCAAACACTGCACATGTTTTTTGTGCCAAGCGTAGCCTGTTTCTTTTTCTTCAGCTGTTGCCTCTTGATTTGTAGCTGACTTACAGTATAAGCTGTCAGTGCTTAGTAGCTTAATCGTGGTAAATAAAGGATAAAAGTGCTCTCATTTGTTTGGAAGAAATAAAAAGGAAAACAAGGTAGTTGGCACAATAAACACCTGTGGCTGAACAGGAAAAGAAAGGCTGCAACTTGTGGAAAATTGAACTGCATCAAGAGAAACCACACAAAAAAAACAGCAGGAAAGATTTTAAAATTACTGCATTTTAGTACATTTTGTTAAATAAAATAAGATAACATGAAATATTTATATAATACAGAGTAAATATTGTTGGCTCTTTAGACATTTTAGCCCTTAAATCTTTTATGTCAAAAATATTACTGTTCATATGTTCATGCCTGACCAGTCAGTATTATGCTGAACAAGTCCTGTAAACATTAGAAAACCGAAATGTTAAATAAATGTTGCATACAATGGTTATTTTCTATTCTTCAAAAATGAAATATTGCTGCCAAATTTGAAGGTAGTTAACTAATGCTTATTCAGTTTGTCAACAGATGAATTAGTCAATCATTAATAGTTAATTTATAATAACTACTTTAAAGCAAGATTGCCCAAAAAGTGCAGTTGTGGTCATTAGTTGTTTTTCTTTGTCTTATGTGATGTTAAAGGGAATACTTGGATTTTGGACTTAGTCAGACTAATGAAGCAGTTTGATGTAACTTTATAAAACTCAATTAGCATGAGGTTAATGTAATTCAGCCATTAAGTGGCATTGGTGCGTAGTATCGGACAACTTTTACAAGCAGCGAGTATAGTACTAGAGGGTGGTAGGGATACCACCCACTGTACAGAACTGTGAGCCAGAGCAGAGGGGGTTGGAGGGGGCTTGAGTGGTAGATGTTACCTTCACATTTATCACAGAGTTTGTCTCGATACCTTCACTCCTCTGCTCTGGGCGATGAGGCTGGATCTAACCCATTTGAGCGCTCTGAGAACAGATACATTTCAAACGATAATGCATTGCTGTCCTCTGCTTTTGCCCCCAGATGAACCATTTCTCCAGTACAGACGGAATGTGTTTTATCCTAAATCTAAAGAGCTGCAGGTACTACTGAGCCAACTTCTCTATGAAAATTGAATTATGAAGACACTGTTGAGTGTCACTTTTACTTAAACTGCAAGTTTTGTAAACCTTTAAGATGTATAAATGTTCTATTTGAAGACGCTGGACTCGGACTGACTCTGATAACTGGTTAACTCTTGTCTCCCACCTGAGCAGATAGATGATGAGGGAGTGCTCAGACTCCTGTATGAGGAGGCCAGGAGCAACATCCTCACTGGTCGATATCCTTGTGATCCTGAGCACTGGGCCAATCTGGGCGCCCTGTCTCTTGCTCTCGATGAGAGAACTGATCTGGACAGTCAACAGTTTATTGCTACTATAAGGTAAGTTAGAAAAGTTGGTTTTAAAAGGAATTGTGGTATTTTTGTCTGGCACGGTTGATTTTTCAGTTTCTCTTAAAAAATAGTTTGGCATTTTGGGAAATGCTTACATAGAGTTAGAGGATCGATCCACTTCATATAAGACTACAGCAGGAGATGGTTGATGTAGGAGTGAGTAAAGCCACCTGAACATGTGTTTAATCTGCACAAACACTAAAGTGTAAACATGCAGTGATTTCCTGAAGACTGTGCCTGGCCAAAAGATACACCAGCAGGTAAAACCAGAACTTGGTCCTTCTCCACCTTGGATTTCATACAGAATAAACGGTAGATTATTTTTTTTACTTTTGGGCTTGTAGTTGGAATATTTCTCCATACTTAATGTCTTAATAATCATACTAAGCTAACACATACAGTATATCAAACTGTTCTAAACAAATTAGCCTCTTTGAAGTAAACTGCAGAATGTATCTAAAGGTGGCTGTAAAACCTATGAAGTATAAACTGTTTTGGAGAAAAGGAATACACTTAAACAGATAACTGTTGTGTAAGTACAGTATATGCACATACACTTGTACACTATGAACTTAAATGAGTCAATGTGCCATTTTCTGCTAAGATACTCATCACTGTGCATGATGCAAATAATTTAACTTGACATTTTTGTCAACATGAGATCGTATTTGACTTTCTGTTTTTGAGCAGCACATGCTCAACCTTAACATTTTGAGTCTCACAGTTGGTTCGGTAATAGCTTGTCCCTTTTAAAAATGAAGAACAATGCCCAGGCTGCAGTTGGTTGAAAATCCACAGGCATTGTGAAAGTGGTCAACAGTGCTTCTTTTGTTTGAAGAAGCTTTTTTTTTTTTCTTGCATTGATAACACTACTGTGCCACTGCAATCATTTTTTCAAATAATTGTTGGTTTGTACAGTTGGTGCCAAGTACCAGAATGCACACAGTCATATTTTTGACTAGCGTGGGATGATCATGGGATTGTTTCTTTTTTCCTCTTTAAAGCCTTTTGAGACTTTGTGAATGTGAATAAAAGCTCATAATTACAAGTAGTTGACAGGGCCTATGTAACACTGTATGTATAATATTGCAATACTAAAGAAGTGTAGTCACTTGTATGTTCTCCTGATGCTGACAAGCTGCCTACAATTAGTAGTAACATACATCTGTCCTATTATTGTTCCCTTGTAGTGTTTAATAATGTACCTCCGGTTTTTATCTGTCACCTTTAACCGTTTTATAGCTTGCTCCTAGGAAAAAAAAAATCCTTGTCCTCTACACATAACTTAGATGTTCAGCATAAGTAGAGCCCAATTAGATCAAAGTATGAAATGATTGCTGCTTGATAATCTGCATATTCATTTGATTGAATCATTCTATTATAATTAGTGTTTGATGTTTGTTTTTGACCAAGAGCATAACTAGGCATCATCATCATGATGGTGGCACACGTAGACGCAGCAGCTCAATGCTCTCCCTTTTGGTGCTTTGTATGGTTGTTTATGTATGTGTGGCTACTTGTTTTGAGCACATTCTGCTGGGCGAATAACATTTGTGGTTGAAATGATCTCTTGGAAATTGGACTATGGAGCAAGCAGGCTATTATGGCTGAGTTTATCCGCTCTTATGGCATAGCGGTGGATATAGCCAGAACTCAGGACTCTCAGTGGTTTACCATTCCCACAGGCAGGAAACGGAGGCTGCAAAAGGACAGGAGGCAAAAGTGGGGCTGCCAGGCAGGCGTGCTGGTCAGGCTGCGTAAGCACCCACTCAAGCCAACGCTTCCCAGTATATTCCTTGCTAATGTAAGTTCTATTTTGTATAGGCTTCGCCCTCTAAGAGCTCTCGCTGTTGGGTTTATTCCTTGCGCATGCGCAGTCCTGAAGTGATTTCTTTCATGCCCTGTGCCCTGCACTGGGCTGACCCCACTCAGGTCCACTGTGGCTGTATAAAAGCCTGCGTGACCTGAGCTCTGCTCCCGCTTTTTTCTTCAGCAGTTCTGAAGAGCAGTTCATAGAGCTACAGTGCCTTGCGAAAGTATTCGGCCCCCTTGAACTTTGCGACCTTTTGCCACATTTCAGGCTTCAAACATAAAGATATAAAACTGTAATTTTTTGTGAAGAATCAACAACAAGTGGGACACAATCATGAAGTGGAACGAAATTTATTGGATATTTCAAACGTTTTTAACAAATAAAAAACTGAAAAATTGGGCGTGCAAAATTATTCAGCCCCCTTAAGTTAATACTTTGTAGCGGCCAACACAAACTAGACTTTTTCAGTAATTTGTTGCTTTGCTTTCCTTCATCAAAAGGACCTAAACAATTGTTAACCTCAGCTCGAAAATGATTTTCAGAACTCAAAGATCTCCGGTACAGCCTAACACTAAACAATTCCTCATGATCTGCCTCTGCAGGGGTACTAATGCCATCGGAGCCACACTGTATAAAACAAATACATGAAACGATCGATTTAATTCATGTAGACTGATGAATGCACTTTTGACTGTTTTGGCATTTTGTGATGTGACTTTGTGGTGTTGGGTGCCTTTAATCCTTGTGTATTTCATCTCACTCCAACAGTGTGTGAATACATTTTATATACTTCTGTTTGCAGGAGTGTGTGTGTGTGACAGACAAATAACATATGTACAATAGGTCAGAACAAAACTATCTGCCCAGTTAATGTAATTGTAATATGATCGTTAAATTGGCTCATGGATAGATGTTAAAACGAACCACCCTGTTGTTTATCTGTATTCAATGGCCCGTGAGTCAAAATTCACACCTAAAGTCATTCAAATGAATCATCATTAGCGTGGAAGGAAAATACTTAAACAAGTCTCACTCATCCACTAACATGAATTAGCGAATTGCGTGTTTGCTTAACTGCAACTAACAAAACGAGGATGTAGGTAAATATTGAAATTCCCTTCGATTGGTGGCCAGTCTGTAAAGCACCGGGTGAGCAGGCGCTCCCTATTGATGAGCTTCAGCTAATCCATCGCATTTCCCTGTAAATAGCTTTCTGCATGAGAAAGAGACCCCCCCCCCCCCCCCGCCTGGTGTTCCTTGTTCTTCATGATGCTCTCTGTGCTTTAAACGGACCTCTGAGACTATCACAGTGCAGGTGCATTTATATGGAGACTTGATTCCACACAGGTGGATTCTATTTATCATCATTAGTCATTTAGGTCAACATTGGATCATTCAGAGATCCTCACTGAACTTCTGGAGAGAGTTTGCTGCACTGAAAGTAAAGGGGTTGAATAATTTTGCACGCCCAATTTTTCAGTTTTTTATTTGTTAAAAAAGTTTGAAATATCCAATAAATTTCGTTCCACTTCATGATTGTGTCCCACTTGTTGTTGATTCTTCACAAAAAATTACAGTTTTATATCTTTATGTTTGAAGCCTGAAATGTGGCAAAAGGTCGCAAAGTTCAAGGGGGCCGAATACTTTCGCAAGGCACTGTATGTCTAAAGAGTGAAGTTTCTTGAACGCCCACCCGGGTCACTCACTATTTGAACTGTTACCATCAGGCAGATGTACAGAACAATAAAAACTGACAAATAGACTAAAAATAGTTTCTACCCCAGAGCTATAACAGCTCTAAACGCAGTTTTATAGACACACAATGTTAAAGTAGTCTATTAATGCAGAATGCGGTGGATGATTTATGTATTTGTTTTTACCTATTTATCTTGAGTTTTTTTAATGTACTGACACTGAGAGAGTGCAGTCATTTTTGTTGTAACCATAGGTACAATAACAAAGAATATTTGATTTGATCAGCGGACATCTTTATGATGCTGAAGAGATTTCATTTTGTTAGTGGTAGAGTTTCAGAAGAATTCAAAACTCCCAATAGCCCTTAACTATAAAGAACTGTATTATGAGACCAACACATTTAGGCTTGTGCCTTTATTGGGGTCGTCCTAAAACATGTTATAAAGGATGTATAAATGGGATGCTCGTGAAAGAAAAAAATGCATATAACAGTTGAGTGAAGACGAAATACAGGAATCTGTAGTGTCATGTTTTCCAAGAGTGGAGAAGACAGATGACTCAAGGAGTAATGCAAACCACACAGTCATAATGGAAAGTCCAGTAGCATAAGCCAGTATAGTCAGTAGTGGAAGAGGAACTCGGACTGTATAAAATAAAAGTATTACCAGAAAAATGGCACAGTTCACATTAATGTATATTAGTTATAATTATTGATATTGTGTAAATCACTTTAATGTTGCAGCCAGTAAAGGTAGAGCTAATGTTAACTACCTTGTATGCTTATAATTTTTAGTACTTTACATACTGCTGGGTACAGTAGCTTGTGAATTTTATACCAAGGATCAAAAAAGTTTTATTATATGGTATTTTGTTTAATTTCATTCAGAAAAGAAACTAAAGTTATCAAATAAGTACAATATTTTCTCTAAAATGTGGTGAAGTGGAAGTATGAAGAAACAGAAAATTAAAATACTCAAGTTCAGATATGGGCAGCGCCGTTGCCTCACAGCAAGAAGGTTCTGGGTTCACAACCTTTCTGGGCGGAGTTTCCATGTTCTCTCCGTGCTTGCGTGGGTTCTCTCCGGGTGCTCCGGCTTCCTCCCACTGTCCAAAGACATGCGGCTTAGGTTGATTGGTGACTCTAAATTGCCCGTAGGAGTGTGTGTGTGTGTGTGTGTGT
>NW_018127927.1:1161142-1174482 GCF_001952655.1 Monopterus albus
GCCAGCTCTCTACCTTTCCCTGTCATTGTGCCAACATTAAGAGTCCCTATTCTCAGACCTATACTCCTGCCTTTCCTGTTCTCTCTCTGTCTACGAATCCTTCTACCTCCTCTCCTTCTTTGACCAACAGTAGTCCGATCTCCGCCAGCACCCTGTAGGTCAACAGCACTGGTGGCGGTCGTTGTTAACCCGGGCCTCGACCGATCCGGTATGGAATTCGCACTGAAGATTCGCATGTTTAAATTTGGCATGTTTTTACGCCGGATGCCCTTCCTGATGCAGCCCTCTCTTTTTATCCGGGCTTGGGACCAGCACAGAAGTCACTGGCTTGCAACCCCTGTGGCTAGATTACTAAGCGGTATAGAAAATGAGATGAGAAATTCAGATATCTCAAAATTGTACTTAAGTACAGCACTTGGCTAAATGTACTTGGTTGCTTTTCACTTCTGATTACAATACATTGAAGTAGGTTATTTCTGCATTCTGAAACAGAAACGTGAGATTAGTGTTCACAGATACATTGCGAATTGAATATAACCTTTTACACAGATGCACTAAACTTGTAATACAAATTTTTGTCATCTGCTTTCAAAAGAGAGAAGAAGCTGTCTTCTTTTGTGCCGACGCACGTTGCCATGGGGACTGGAGGGTTGCTATCCACGCTGAGAGGGAAGTCGAGCCGTCAGGCAGGGTTAGAGCAGAACCTGTTGGAGGAGTACAGGAAGATCAGCACATCTGCTGGAAACCCTCTGGAGTCCACTCAGCTCCTGCACCAGTACCTCAACACATGTCACACTCTGCCTTATTATGGGTAAGAACTTGTGTAATGAGCTATTTATACTCCATTATTGTTTATATATAAAAGTCAGCCTTAATACGTAAAGGTAATAATTACAGGTAATACACTGTGGCTTTGGTAAAGTATTCCAGACCTTTAGTGTGCTATAGAGTTCAAAGTTCAAAGTGTTTATTTTGTCATCACCACAGTTAGGAAACGTGTTTCCCTGTACAATGAAATTCTTACTTTGCCGTCCACATGAATGCCACAAAATACAAATGAAATATAAAGTAGATAAATAACACAAAATCTAAGGCACTTTAAGCAGTGCAGATGCAGCAGTATAGTAGAAAAAAAAACAAGAATATAACAGAATGTATGCTGCATGTGAGCAGCATGTGCAGCAGTCAACAGTCATTGTGCAATTATGCATGTGCAAACAGAATGTAAACAATACATGATGTATTTCCTGGTAATAAACTCCTCAGCTGTCTGATGGCAGAGGGAAAGAAAGAGCTTTTCAGTCTAGTGGTCCTACATTTCACACTTCTGAACCTCCGGACAGAGGGCAAAGAAGTGAACAGTCCGTGCTGGTGGGGGGGTGGGATCTTTGAGGATGGAGGCAGCCTTCCTACGCACCCTGCGGTGGTAAATGCTCTGCAGAGAGATTTCACTGTAAATAGAATAAAACTACCATTTTTGCCCATCAGTCTACACTCACTCATCCATAATGGCAAATTGAAAACATGTTTTTAGAAATGTTTGCAAATTAATTAAACATAAAAAATTGAAATCTCATTTATAAAATATTGTATTGAGAGTCAGTTAACTTTGAGTAGGCTCAAGGCTGCTAGCACATATAATATACCTGGCCAAGGAGAGAAACTATGAGCTAGTCAGGGGAAAACTGCATTTCTCTGTGATGGACTTTTGCTAGATATTTCAACAAATTACTTGTGTTTCTGCCCTTACATACAAAAGAGTAAAAGCGAACCTGGAGACCCTTATGTTCACAATGCACAGATTAAGTAAACTGCAACGCAGACTTGAAACAAATCAAACTGAGACCACTTCCTGAAGAGGTTTATGTTTGTTTCATTTCAGAGGGGTCTGAGTTGGTTTGGAGTGTTCACATGTATGCAAAAAAAAAAACCTGACTAATGGCTCCGAGTTCATTTTTAGGGCTAAAAGATACCATGTGTAAACAAAACCTTACTTCAATACTTAGTAGAAGCCCCTTTGGCAGCAAATACAACTCAAGCTCCATCAGACTGGGCTTTAGCTTGGCTCCTCAGGGACAGTCAGAGACTTGTCCTGCAGCCACTCCAGTGTCATCTGCTTCAGGTCACTGCTGTGCTGAAAGGTGAAGTGCTGCCCCCGGTCTCAGGTCTGCACTGTGCAGCAGGTTTTCTTCAAGGACCTCTCTGTGTTCAGCTGCATTCATTCTTTACTTAGTTCTGACCAGTCTGTCTGTCCCTGCTGCTGAGGTGGTTGCCCTTCCAGCAGCTTCTCCATCTCTGAAGAGTATTCTGAAGCCCTGTTAGAATGACCATTGGGTTCCTGGTCACCTCCCTGAACAAGGCCCTTCTTGCCTGGTTACTCAGTTTGACCAGATGACCAACTCTAGGACGAATCCTGGTGGTTCTAAACTTCTACCAGTTCAAAATTATTGAGGTGGCTGAGCTTCTGGGAAAATGTGTACAAGCAAGTTTTAACATTGTTAATATGGGTTAATAAGTGTAGATTTTGGCAGTACAACGGTGCAGTTTTTAGCACTATCGTTTGGCAGCAAGACCCGGGGCCTTTCTGTGCGTAGTTTGCATATTCTCCCTGTGCCTGCAGGGGTTCTCTCCAGGTACTGTGGAGTTTGCATGTTCTCGCTGTGCCTGTGTTGGTTCTCTCTGGGTACCCTGGCTTCCTCCAACAGTCCAAAGACATGTGATAGTGAATGTGTGTGGTTGTTTGTCTACATGTCAGCCCTGTGATAGACTGGCGACCTGTCCAGGGTGTACCCCTCCTCTCGCCCAATGTCAGCTGGGATTGGCTCCAGCTCCCCGCGACCATGTTCAGGAATAAGCGGTATAGATAATGGATGGATGAAATGTAGCTTTATCTGAAAAATGTAACCATTTAAAACCATGTGCATGGCAGTTTACTATGAAAGTCAGTGTCTCAAATAATTGACATACCTTGATAAACTATATTTATTTTTAAATTGACTTCAACTGCACAAACAGGTGCGCTTTCTTTTTTGGTGAGATTGACAAACCACCACAAGGGATCCTCCAAAGGGGAAGACGCAAAGCTGTCAACATTGGCATCTGCCTGGAGGGAGTTTATGTGATGGATGTCAAAGAGAAGGTGAGCACTGGAATTGTTTAGGGTTGACTCTCTGTACTGTATATGTGTGCATAATCTGATCATGTCGAGATGCTGAAAGTCGTTCTGGCCTGCTGAATTCTCTTCTTCAACATGCTTTTTTGCAGCATGTGCTGCTTGGCCTGCGTTTCAGTGAGCTTTCCTGGGACCACAGCTACCCTGAGGAGGAGAGGGACTGCCACATTCTGTGGCTGGAGTTCGATGGAGAGGAAGATGGCACTCCTGTGAACAAGTTGCTAAAGATCTACTCTAAACAAGTAAGAAAATGTTGAATGTGAAAATGAAATAAAATCACACGCCATCTGATAATGGTGTTCTTACTGTTCTATCTGTACATTTGGACCTCGTTTAGACTTTTGTTTTTTTTTTTTCCCCTGGGCGATTGGATCACAAGTAGACAGCATAAAATACAAGTGTAAACGAACACCAAGACGGATTGTGATCCGATCACTGAAACCACTTGCAGAGGTGGTTTAGGACGCATTTGACCACACATCTCTGTAGCATGAATGCCAACAATGTGTCCTGATGAGTCTTTGACAAGGCCATTTGAGGAAAATACGCCATCGATGCAGGATGTAGTGGTTGTTTTGGTGAGAGCGCACAACACTCAGAAAAAGAAAAAAATGCAGAGAAATGTCCAATACAGATCTGCCAATGTACAAGTCTGATTCTTGTTTTCTTCTTATTTTGTTAGGGAGACTACTGGCACTTGTCTGGTTATAGACTGACATAACTTTACCTGTGGCCTTTTGATATTTAAGCAGAAGTATTGCAGCAGTAGCAGTAGTGGTCAGCTGGGATGCATGTATATTAACAGATGTGCACAGTCATGTGTCTCGGTTGTCCACTTGTGTTCAGATTACTGAGATGCATTTCAATGCTAAGTCTAAATGGGGCCATTTTTACATCTGTGTGGTGGAGTCTCACAAATCTGTATGCATACTGTAGCTTTAGGTCACCTCAGAACGGTTGAATGTGTCATGTTAATTGGCTTCTATTGGGTCCTGACCTGGCTGATATCTCCACCATCTCTTTTGTAGCTTGAACATCATTTTAAGAATGTTTTGCTGCTGGAGCAGGTGACAGATGTTTTCAATAAGTAGAGAGGATATGCAGCCATCTCCAGTGTGCACTGCACATGGTGTAGTAGCTGTTCCCATTTGTTCCTAATGGAGCAGAACACTTGATATAAGGGTTGAAACTTAAAAGATTTTTAATAATTCTATGTACTCTCTAAGGCTATCACAATTTATTTAAATATGAAACTTTTGAAAATTCACTAATCGGCTTCATAGTGAATTACATGTCCTGTTGACCTCTCAGTAAAGTAAAGCCAATAACATGTTTGTGAGGACAAAATGCGGGATAGTAGCAAGCAAAGTTGTGCTGATCGGACAATAATGACACCAGAGCGGTGTCAAGGTCATAGGTTTGCTGACTCTGCAAAAAAGCAAATGCCTGCTCAAGTACAACACATCTGAGGACTGACCTGCAGTCTCACTACACAAGTGAGGCACTGACGTTACCACAGACAAGTGGATCAGTGTGCGATCAGTGTGCGTTCTATGCCTCACCTGACCGGCCTACCCCTGCAGCTTACTTTCCCTGAAGAAGACCAATGGGTTGAAATGTTGACTACATGTTCTAAATACAAGCTTTCAGTGCATGGCCATTTTTTTTTCCATTCTTCTACCCCTGCAGCATGTCATGATAATGTAGCTAAACTCTACTGAAACAGCACATAAATCAGCCAAAGCAGTGAGAGGTACTGTCAAATAAGCCTAAATCTATACTTTATATTTTAAATTTTTGGAAAGGGTGTTGCATTTGAATCATTTTTAACTAATTTCATGTCAGTTTAAATATTGTTGGAACATGATTTTAAAAAAAAAGTTACAGCCCTCTTGTCTATATCATCTGTGCTCAGTGACTGGAAAAAGGCCGAGCCACCAGATGGTGAAGTAACATTTCATGTTGGTAGAAGCAGTCATACATGATCCCACTGGGCTCTAACACAGTGGGAATGTGACCCTTGTATGTTGCGGTTCACTAAGGGATTGTCAAAAATACAGGTGTTTCTTTGATAGACTTCCAAGCATTACCCTTGATTATTTGCTTTTTCCCCTCAAACCAGGCTGAGCTAATGAGCGGTTTCATTGAGTTCTGTGTGGAGCTGAAGTCTGCATGTGAAGGAGCTGCTGCAGCCGGGACAGACGGAGAGGTGAGTCTGTCTCAGCAGCCTGCTGCGCAAGACGGCAGCAACAAGAACGGACGTGGAGGACGGCGCGGGATGCTTCGCAGACAAAGCAGTGTTGTGTGCAGTCGGGTCCATTCACTTAACACTATCAGCTACGTGGACAACGGTGAGTTGACCTGTGCATTTAGCAGCCTGAAGCACAGTATCATGTCCTAGTATTAACTTCAACTGGAGAAAATGTTAAAATATTTGTCTGTTTTTGTCTTTCAGGAAAAGAAATCAAACGCTTAAAGCCAAAACGAGCTGCCTCGTTCTTCACCCGACAGGCGTCTGTGCCCACGTATTCTGCTGTGCAAGTGACAGAGAGTCTGGAGCAGGGTTAGACCCACTGACCTGCATGGCCCTGTTCCTTTCAGCGACCAAACCTTGCAACATTTTACACTGAGATTTAAAGCAAAGACTTGATACAAGCTTGAGACATTTGACTAATGATGTATGATCATGTAAAGGACCAAATGAGTGATCTAAGTGTGAGTGACGATATTTATCTTCTGAAGTTGTGCATATTAAGCGTACAGTGATGTGAAAACAAAACAACCTGTTAACAGCTATGCTTCCACAATTAAACTGAAGTGGCTATTAATCTGATGGCCTTACATAAGGACGATATTCTCTGTGCACCAGATGATGGACCTATTTTACAAGTGTGAGAGGAGCCTAAACAGTCCCTTATGAATGGTTGATAGCTCATGGCCTTTGTGACCTTTCTGGAGAAGGGTTTAGTGCTATTACTCAAAAATGTTAAACCTCAGATGAGTGTCACAACATTACCTCTTGTTTCTTTAAGTCTTTTTGGGGTTTGAATGTCAAGAATATTGCAGTATATCCCCCTAAGAGGTTTAACATTTTGTTAACATAAAAGTTACTACAGACTCTTTACAGTCAGCATGACGAACACTTTCAAGGAACGATCTATGGGTGTGTTCTCACTGTTCCAACTTTTTCAGACTGCCTGTGCCTTGTTCTCATGAAGCCACTATTAAGTGGTTGATCTCTGCTGATCATAAAAAGTCTGTATGGGAACACATTGGCTGTGTTGTGGAGGTTTCTTTTAAGTACACAAAGTTAAGATGTTTGATGTAGTTCATCTTTGCTACTATTTGCAGCTGGTTATCTCACAGGTGGCATATCTAAAAATATTTCTATTTGTAAAAGCAGAAGTGTAAATTTAGCCTAAACATGTTAAATGTTCTTATTAGAATCTCAAATTGAACATTCACAGTATCAAATCATTATTGGGGAGCATAACTTGATTAGCATCAATATAAAAAATGAGATTAGGGGCAAGACTTACCCAAAATGTGTTTATTAAATCAGTTAAAAGAAAAGTAAAGAAATCTAGTAAAAGCTTTTGTCCTCAGCAGGTAATGCATTATACCAAGCTGTTATTCCTGCCTCTAAAGGGACTGGACTGTGGTTCCTGTTAGCATGTCATATTCAAAGTTTAACTTCCATCCTAAAACTTGCTTGATAGACCTAATCTGACACGAGTGGCTAAAATAAAAGAAACTCTCCTGTTTAACTGCTGTCAGCACTTTAACTAAACAAAATGCAGCTTACATTTCTTACATTTTGGCTCATTTAGAAACTATCATAAAATCAATCATCAAATCTGAAAAATTGTTATGAAATTCTGAGATATATGTTTTTCCCAGGACAGCAACAGTGTGCTCTGCTGTTATAGCCCAGAATAACTGACCAAGAACTTTTGACTATGCTATTGAAATCTGTCTGTACACCAAAGCAAACCTATCTAACATGTACCTTAACACTCCAGAGATTCATCTCAGTCTCCACCATGTCCTCCAGGTGTTTGAACATCACCCTAATACAGCCAGCTTGTCTTAACAAACAAGTGCACCTCAGTAATGGCCATTAAAAAAGGTATACAGTACATGTACAGCACGTGTTCAACGCTGCCTTCCACTTGAATGTATGTCCTAATTTGAGATGTGGTGGCATTGTGTATTCTTTGGAGCATGCAAATGGCAGAATGTTCTTATTTTCTATGCTTTAACTTGTATGTCAGCTGCTGTCTGTAACCCAATGCAGGCCAATACATTGATGCTAACTTAAACTATGCATGTCACACTGTAGAATAGGCATTCCTACTACACATGGGATACTGCACTACTATTACTAATACACTATTTATACAATATTTTACATCTGCAGATTTTGTATTAGCCTTTATGAGAGGCCACACCAGATGTACTTTTTTGTATACTTGTCAGTGGTTGTGCACTAGAAGGAAGAAGTAAGTCATTTAGCATTTTCTTCTCAAGCAGACACTGTGCAGAAGCATAAAGTGCCTTTTGTTTGTACCAAGTTTGTATCTTATTGACTGTTTTGGTGTTTGGATTCCAGGAATCTTGGCATTGCTATGGTTAAAAAAAAAAATTGTGTTTTGTAATGTATTTCCCACATTTCTCCTTTCCTAACTGATGTGACTGTATTGATCTACTGGATAGTTACAGTACTTTGGTTCTTGTACAGCAATCAGTAACTTTAGTCTTCTTTAAAAGCTTCCTTTTTTTTTTTTTTTTTTTAATAAACACGCTCAACGTGGCCCTGTTTTTCTGAGTTTGCTTGAATGAGCGGGGAAAACTTCACTGCCTACACCCTAAGTGTACTGAAGCCCAACTAATTTTAACTAACATGTTACCTTGCGTATGATTTTATTCAGCAACAGTATTTTACCCTATGTTCTGCTCAGACACTGGCTATTGTAGATCTCTTTTTACAATTAAAGCAACAACCTGCTTCTTAGACCTTAGGTACATTTAATAACGTTTGGAAAAAACAATTTTCCAAACAAAAACTATTTTTTGTTATATACTGTGCAGGGATGTAAGCATTAGTTATTGCAGATGTTTTGTGATCACTGCTGTTAAGCTTTTTATATGCACCTAAAAAATCTTTTAATATAATTACCAGTTACTTTCAAATACCTGAATGAAAAAACAGAATATTATTCTGCAGAAACAGTATTGTCCATGATGGAGTATATAGACTTTTTGTCACATTTGAAATCTTTGACCAATAAAATGAAATGTATTGATGAACCTGTTGTTTTTAGATTTATTTCTGCTTCTTTTCTGTCTTCAAAAGTCTGTCCATGTCTTGATTCCTGCTCTATCTGTGCTTGCAGTTAGTCTTTACAGCAAAAATTTGGAGAATAATTCAGTTTTTATTTAATTTTAATTTGCTTGAATGCTTATGATAGGTTTGCATTATTGGAGTGCTATTCGTTCTCGGATATCTATAACAAAAAATATCAACATTAATTTTTAAAATGCATATAACATCACGAGTCCAGTTAGCTGACGTAGTAAATATTATGACATGCGCAGTACAGCGCTTCCTGATTGTTCTCAGCATGGGTTGCCCTGAGCTACATCTCTCGCGTCAAATAACCGGCTGCATATACTCTTTGACGATGTGACACCGGATAGGCTACAAACCCGGAAACAGGAACATTTTCAGTGTTGTTTTTTTTTTTGGCTAGCTGTATGTGTTTTATGAGAAGTATGTCATTGTCTAATTAATTTCTAAAAAGCCTTGTTATTAAGAACATTCAGTTAAATTTTGTGGACATCATACTGTAAGTTACTTTGGAGCAAGAGCTTGCCATTTCCAGACTGCCGTTGACAGTTGTCTCCAGTCAGCTGGGCGGCCGTCATTTTATCTCTACGTTTCACAGTTGGTCGGAGTTCAGTATGGACGGTGAGGCGGACGGTTCGGTCGAGGTGTCGGAGGACTCCGGGCCAGGCAGAAGGCGCAGGGTGCATGGCATGCTGAAACTCTATTACGGTCTCAACGAAGAAGGAAAGTCCGTGGAGCAGCCGGAGTCCCTGGACCCCTGCGACATCAACGGGCCGCATTTTGACCCCGAGTTCTACCTCAACAAGGTGATTAGCCGCTGCTGTGTCATGTTAACATTATACAACTCATAAAATGACATCTGCACGGTTTAATTAAAGCTACAGTCAGTATTTATCTCCTAAGATTACAAGGCTATGAACTCATCTGCAGACCGCTATTAAATAATACAAGTTAGTATAACTTACAAATACAAATTGTTTCGATAAAAATACAAATTGCTGCCTGTTGCTTTCTCAGTAACTAAACACAAATGCCAATATCCAGAATGTTGTAATGTGGTATGAAGAATTATAAGGAAACACTAGAAAGTCTCTTTCAATGCGTCTGGGAATAGGAACACCGGTAAAGCTGTAGATAGTTGTGCTTTTATAAGAAACATACAGATAAGAGGGAGTATAATTCAGTGTTACTGGCTAATATTAATTAATTGGACTGGACATTTTACTGCACTTTAAAGCAAATTATTATAAAACAAATGGCCAGTATACACAGTAATTATATTATATGCACAGTTTGCACTCTGAAAACTATAATGGTGAGCTAGTGGATTCTATAGATTCTGCCAAGGAAAGCCCCAGGAAGTCAGGCTGTCTATTTATGCAGGCTTCCACACCCCATACACTGCACAACCTCTGATAGCCACTGCTTTTATTCCCACAACACTGAACATCAGAAATTATATACACATAGTTTTGCCCCAAAAGAACCCACCAACTCAAAGTTTCCTCCCTCCAGAACACCTGCTACACTGTGGGCAACCACACCAGTCCTCGCCTTCTGGGTGTGTAATTATCCATATGTGGTACTGTATGTCCTTGTGTGTATGTGTGCAGTCCATGGCACCCCCCGAGCACACTACACTATTTTGGTAGTGATTTAATGCACACACATTTTCTGGTAGTGGATATGTGGTAGGTTGGATCCAAGCGGCCAAGAATGTAGGAGACCAACTCAAAGAAATACAACATCAGGTTTCTCAAATTGATAATTTATTTTAAACAAGTGCCAGCAAAGTACACATGCCAAAACAAAATGGTTAACTTCACCTAACTGAAGAAAACTCAACTGTATGACTGTTGTCACTGTGTGCTTTGTGTCCAATTGCAGCTTAGGAGGGAGTGTTCGCTTGCTGAGTTGATGGACCAGGAGACCTGCATGGTCAAGCAGATTCGCTCTTTGGACAGTGACATGCAGACACTGGTGTATGAAAACTACAACAAATTCATATCTGCTACAGGTGAGGGAAAGTCTCACTCACTGTTAAATTACTGCTCTAAATATATAAAGAGTTGAATTGTGCATACTTTTATAAAGCCATCCTTTCATGTTTTTCCAGACACCATAAGAAAGATGAAGAATGATTTTAAAAAGATGGAAGATGAAATGGACTGCCTTTCTGCTAACATGGCAGCCATCACCGACTTCAGTGCTCGGATCAGTGGTACCCTTCAAGACCAGCACACACAGATTACAAAACTCTCAGGTGAGACCTAGACTCGTAGTGGTTTTTTGTTTATTTGTTTTTGAATCAGCTGTTTTTGTTCTGTTCTGCTTCATGATGGTTATTTTGACCATTTTTTGTGTCACCATGTCTCACTCCAGGAGTTCACACTCTGTTAAGGAAGCTGCAGTTTCTGTTTGAACTGCCTGCTAGATTGAATAAATGTCTGGAGCTGCAGGCCTACTCTCAGGCAGTGAGCACCCACCGCCGTGCCCGCTGCGTGCTGCTGCAGTATAGCCACCTGCCCTCCTTTAAGGGAATTCAGGATGACTGTCATGCCATCATGGACAAGCTGGCACAGGAGCTTCGACAGAAGTTCAGGTGGGAATTTCTTAAGCTGTATTCAGATTAAAGTAAAACGTTCTCTTCACAGATAGAAAAAAATTTGGTTTATAAAGATGCACCCAGATTCGATAAACCACAGAAGTAAAGATTAATTTAATTTAATTTTGTTCTTTCATTGTTTTATTGCAATTTCACTTTGTCATAATAATGTTCTGCTGAGATTGTGACTGAAATTTGGCCAAATGTCTTGTACTGTTTATCTACTTGAATATTTGCTGTAACTTGTATGTACTGTATGTTGTACTCACACAAAGCCAGAAAGTTGTCTGAAAAAGAATGGCCACCCATATTACAGGTTTTATCATTATTGTGTGTTACATAAACCTTTGCAAAATCCTTTTTGCTTACTGGATTTTAAAATGTTAAATGAGAACTTTGTGTCTCTTTTTTTTATGCACTCTAGATCAGCTAGTTCTGCCTGTTTTGTTCTTGTCTTATAGGGATGGAGGCTCAAGTTCCAAAGATTTATCTGAGTGTGTGGAGCTGCTGCTACAACTGAATGAGCCAGCAGAAGAGCTCTGTGATAAATTCCTGAGCCATGCACGGTCACGACTTGAATCAGACCTCCAGGGTCTGGAAGCAGAGATAAGACCATACCCCTCTGCCTCAGCTGTGAAAGATGCTTCTGCACACAGATCGTCATCTTCTGCAGCTGTTGGATCTCTGACTGATACCTCCCCCAAAACGAGCACTCTGCCTTCTCCCACCTCAAACACTGATATTCTGGAATTCATTGACAGAGGCTGCAATGAATTTGTCAGCAGCTTGTGTTTAGTAATTACATCCTATCAGGAACTTTTTATCAACCATGCTCAGGCAGGAGAGCTGGCATCCAAAAATATCCCACAGATGGCAAACAGCAAGCTGCATGCGTTTGTGAATGACTTAGCGGCTCGGTATTTCTCACTCGTGGAGCGGAGGATACAAGAGGAGAAAGGGGTTGCAGATAACTCCCTCTTGGTTCGTGCACTCGACCGCTTCCACCGCAGGCTTCAGGCTGTGGCCAAACTGCTGCCGGGCTCTGCTGTGCCAAACAAGGGGACTGAGATTGTGATGAGAGCAGCAACAGAGCGAGTCAAGCAGTACCTCTCTGCTCTGCAGAGCTTCTATATGGATAGCTTAACAGACGTGAGGCAGGCCCTGGCTACACCTCGGCTCTCTGTGACAGGTGCTTCAGTGGGTGGCAGCGGAGCGGTATCAGTTAGAGATGCTCCGAACAGCCTGCCGGAGCTGCTCTCCTCCCTGTCAGCCTCTATTCTCAACCAAATTAAGTCAGTATTGGCATCAGTGCATCTGTTCACAGCTAAAGACATTACATTCTCCAACAAACCCTACTTCAAGGTGACTAGCTTCTTTTTTTTTTTTTTATTTTGCTAGTAAATTACCAGATTTCCCAAAGATCCTTGTGTACTCTTCCTCATGAGCTAAAACTGTATAGCACTACTGGACCGCTTGAATAATAGCTCTGTTTTCATATTGGTTTAAACTATTCCTTTAATTTGTGACATTCTTCTTCTGCACAGTGAGCAGCTCTTTCTGTCTGTCTGTCTCCTCCTCACAGGGTGAGTTCTGCAGCCAGGGTGTACGTGAAAGCCTGGTGGTGAGCTTCATAAAGTTTGTGTGCCAGTCTTCCCGCCAGTTTTGCGAGAGCGCAGGAGACAAAGGAGGTTCCACTCCTCCTGCCCTTCTGTTGCTGCTGTCTCGCCTCTGTTTGGACTATGAAACCTCTACTATCTCCTACATACTGACTCTCACAGATGAACAGTTCCTTGTGCAGGTAAACAGCCTGTCACCTTATAAATGCAGCAGCAAGCACAAAATACTCTATTACACTGTAAAAAATACAGTTTTTAACAAATAGATGCTTGAATGGTACATTTTAGTGCAGTGGTGACTAATCTGTAATTTTGTTGAATTACTGTTTAGTTTTTTCCTTAAAATGGGATATTTCACTCCCAAGAGAAACCAGCTCTAACTGCAGGGCATTGTCTTTTTGAACTTTTCCAGCACCACAGTCCTGTAACACCAGTCACAACTTTATGTGCAGAAGCCAGAGAAACAGCACAGAAACTACTGAACCATTATGTCAAGGTGGGTTTTCACCTGCAGTGTTCTTACTGTGGGAAGACAGACATCAGCGCAGGAAAATAACTCTACCACAAATGTATATATTTTGTCTTTTTTTCCTTTTA
>NW_018127927.1:1174537-1185971 GCF_001952655.1 Monopterus albus
ACGAAATGTCCGTGCTGTGATGAAGAGAGTAGTAGAGGACACCACCTCAATTGATGTGCAGGTGACACTTTGGATGATCGCAGTGTTGTTACATGTGTTATGTCTTCAAGACCTGACATTGTGTTCTCAACAGCATGTGCAAACAGGATCTCTTATGAATAGTGTGTATTCTACCATAGGTGGGTCTTTTATATGAAGAAGGTGTGAGGAAAGCGCACAGCAGCGACTCCAGCAAAAGGACGTTCTCTGTCTATAGCAGCTCCAGGCAGCAAGCTCGCTATGCTGCCAGCTACACTCCCAGGTAAATGAGCTGCATACGGAGACAGGGAAGAGTCCTCTGGCGGCCTTGTTTATTTGAGAGTCATATTTTAAATACTGAAGTCCTGCACTTAGTTGCTGTGTTGTGTTGCACTTGCATGTGTCTGACCTTGACTTTGACTCTCATTTCTCTGATATGTGCAATGCATAGTTTCCTAAATCTAAAGGCAGCTCTGTCACTTCACTCACTTTATGTTGTCACCAGCACGAAGTTGATTTTTATTGCACCAACATATTCTATGGTTTCCTCTTTATTACTGTGTATTAAGCCTTAATTTAATAATATATAGAAGCCCAAACATATGTTTTTATTGTACAAGTCCAAAGTTTCCAATGTGTAAATGTCCTTTTTGTGGCTGAAACTGTTTTTTAGCTGAATATGTGTACATGAAGGTTTAGAGCTCTGTTGATATGACAGATTGACTAATGCAGAGTTACAGTGGGGCAGAGGTTTTGCCACAACATCCAGGATAATTAAACATTTTAATATCAGATGATCTACAGTTTGTTTTATAAGAAATTAATTCAGGGCATAAAGTCCAATGATGTGGCTTATTAAAATACAGTGTATAGTGACAGGCATATAAACGGGCATGGGCAGCTAATCTGTATTATCTCCTTCACATTCATTGCAGGGGGTATTGTTAATTGAGGAGTCTTTAATCATAAGAATAAGGTTAATACTTAAATTGTTAATTTACTGATTTGTCTCCCTCAGTGCTCCCATGGATACCAATCTACTAAGTAACATACACAAGCTGTTTTCTGAGAGGATTGACATCTTCAGCTCAGTGGAGTTTAACAAAGTGAGTGCAGATCTTTGTCATGCTGTTAAATATTGATTATAGTCTAGAGACCTCTCTCACATCCACCTCCACTGTCCCAGGTCTCTGTGATTACAGGAATCATAAAAATCAGTTTAAAGACATTCCTGGAGTGTGTCCGCCTGCGCACTTTTGGACGCTATGGGCTGCAGCAGATCCAGGTTGACTGCCACTACTTGCAGATGTACTTGTGGCGCTTTGTTTCCGATGAGAACCTCGTCCACTTCATGCTGGATGAGATAGTGGGGAGCTCTGCCCACCGCTGCCTGGATCCTGCACCTATGGAGCAGAGTGTGATTGAGGTAATCTGTGAACGAGGTTAATGCTCAGAGTGCAGCACAGGCAGGTGGTCCACACAAAGCACAGTATCACAGATACAGACAGAATTACCGTAAATGCTGGAGTAGTGCATCCAGTTTAAACACTCTTCTGTTACCCAGTTACTGTTAAATATCCATTTTTTTTATTAGATTCATCTCAGTACTCCTGTCATAAGTTAACTAAACAGCAATGAATACACTGGATGCCCTATCATCAAAGAGAGGAAGACAACATTATTTATACATGATACAAGCTAAACCCTTTAGCATGTGTTCCCCTTGACGTAAATATGTTTAATCTGAATAAGGAACATGAATGACTAAAGAGAAAAGTTGTCTCTAGTGGAAATCTCATGTATTACTAAATTGTCTCATTATGCAATTCATGTCTAACACTAAGGTAACTGCAACAGACTTGTAGCATGTCTGTTTTCTGTGCATGTCTTACTGTGTCTGTAGGAATGGTTTAAATGTCTTCAATAAATACACGCAAATGTCACAGTCAAAATGTGCTTCTTCCTTTACAAAACCAGAGGAGTTGTGCTGAAACGGTCAAACATAACACAGGCAGCAGTGGTGGAAAGTATACAAGTACATTAACTCAAGTACTGTACTTGAGTACAGTTTCTAGATTGGTTACTTTATTTGACTTCATTTCAGAGGCAAATGTACTTTTTACTCCACAACATTTATTTGGTTACTTTAGTCGCTATCAACTTTTCAGAATCAGATGAATAAAACAGTATATTCATAAAACTTTATTGAGCGTGGTGAGAAATTCAGAAGCAACCAGGCAGTACTTTTGGGCGGCACGGTGGTTATCGCTGTTGCCCCACAGCAAGAAGGTTCCAGGTTCGAGCCCCGACCTGGTGCCTTTCTGTGCGGGGTTTGCATGTTCTCTCCGGGTACTCCAGCTTCCTCCCACAGTCCAAAGACATGCATCTTAGGTCCGGAAGGGCATCCGGCGTAAAACATGCCAAGTTTAACGTGCGGTTAGTCATTTCGGTGGGAACTGATGATTCGCTGTGTGACCCCTAACAGGAACAGCCGAAGAAGAAGAACAATGCAGGACCTTTAAGCTATTTGTAACTGTATTTTTATTTTGTTTTTATTTGGTGAAACATCAGATTTACTTCCACCCTTGATAGAATATTTCAGTGGTAGTTTCCGTGTTGATAGCTTGTAAATGCCTTTTAACTTCAACAGTGTAATTCAGGTGTATTTCACAACATCTTGCGACCATCGTCCTTCCCTGTCGTGTATAGCTGACTGTCGCCACCTGAAGAGCTCGTTTGATTAGCTGGAACCTTTTCTCCCCACCCTCTACTGATGACCGCTGATGGATCTGATTGGTCGAGAGATTACGTCCTGCTAAAAAACAAAAGTGGGTCGGGGGCGTTTCCATGTGCGGATCACTGGATGGATGCAACAGAGTTAAATTAATTACATTAATCCTTACGGAGTCCACCCTCGTGTTTTACGCTGGTAAGACTCTATATCTAACGTATTTCAAGACTAACACCTTGCAACTGTACAGAACCGTATTTTACTGCAACGCTTTTATTTCTCCCGTGTTCAGTTAAATTTCGCATTACCAGGTAAAAGAACATGACAAACCACCTTTATATCATGTTTCATAACAGACCTGTCACAGTATGGACACAGCAGCTTGACGTGTGCACGATGACTCGGTTATGTACTATGGCAGCGGTACAACACGACGTTACAACGTAATAGCAAATGTTTAAAAAACTTCCTTAATATCATTTTAATATATGCAGGGTAGTTTTTCCTTTGACCAGTGGTGGAAGAAGTAGGCTACTCAGATATTTTAAGTAAAAGAAGAAATACTATTATATAAAATACTGCAACAAGTAAATGTCTTCAATTTTAAATTCTTCTAAAGTGGCAGAAGTATTTCCAATAACTTTACCTAAAACTTTCAAAGTTCTAACTATATTACATTAACATCAGTAGATTATTACTGATGTATCCAAAGGTATGGAGCTGCTGGAGTGAAGCTAGTTTGAACGACTGGATTTGATGAACTGGGTCAGTTGGTGTCGCTCTTATTCTCCTGTTGTATCTTCATCATTGTTATGAGTAAACGCAGTTTGGTGACTTTTCATTTAATCTCTAATCTGAGGAGGTCTAATTAGCCACAGTGATTGAAAGCACCTGCATGTGTATTTAGGGCCCCTGAATCTAATACACCATGATGATCATAGTATTTTGTGCAGCATTTAAAATCAGTTACTGATGACGTAAGATGTTATGTAGTCGAATTAAAAGTATATGGTACCTATAGCAAAAATTGGAAATACTGTAAGTAAAGTACAGATATGTCAAGGTTGTACCTAAGTACAAATGCTTGTTAATGGCTTTGCACTGCTTCTCGTAGAAAGGATTTATTCATCTGTAATTAGACTTACATTGTGCTGAGGTTAAAAGTTACACTGGCACCATTTATATCCTAGAAGCACTGGATGCTATATACTATATAAGAGTCAGAGTTTGCTATAAATGTGACTGCAGATTCTTCTAAGGATTTTTCTTACTGATAAAGTTCATTCTACAAAGTGTATTATGGCTTTTGTTACAGGCTCAACATCATCCAAAGGCTCCATTACGTGGCATTCCTCCTGTCAGGTTTAACTAATTGGTTTTATCATCTAATTGTCACTATTTATTTGTTCCCTAAATATCTGTATTTTGTCTGAAATATGTCAACCCTGATATTTTTTACAGGAGAACAGGAATGAAGTCGAACAGTCAAACACTCAAACACAGATCCTTACATGACACAGAGAAGGAATTTGGAGGAACCCTGGGTGAGTAATAGTGAGCTGTCTTATGGAGCCTGCATCAGGATGTTTCCATTTCCATTTTGCCTTTAGCATGGCCACCATTGTGTATCAAACTTGCATAGCCATCACATTTGCTGCACAAAATAAATGAACTTTTTCTTTCATTCTGGTCATGCACTTGTCATTTGCTCACAAATGGTGAAAGGCAGTTATATTTTTATTACTTTGTGTTTCTTATAGGGAAGCGCTGCTTTTTGTAACTACTGTAAATCAAAGATAAACTTCAAGTGAAACATGTTAGAGTTGCATGTATTTAGAGAACACAGTAAAAGTTCATTTTATAAAAGGAAGCAATACATGATATTGATGTTAATAGCTAAAAGATCATATTTACACTAATTTACTAATTGTGATACATTAAGACATTTGTTGTTTTCCAAAGTTGCTGACACCAGGTGTGTCTTTTTGACTAATCATAAGATAGCAGCTTCAATAATAAGATGATGAATTGCAGTGAAGATCACAGCATGAACTCCACAGGACTGTTTATTGCAGTCCTAATAGAGAATCATCACAACCACCAAGTCACATTTGTCATTGTAGACTTGACATGAAATGAAAGCACAAAAACCTAATAGCTTCTGTATATGTGCAAGTTTGTGTGTGTGTTTGTGTGAGCACACTGGTGGTGCTTCATTATCTGCTGTGGTTCTTTAATTGATCCAATTTGCTTTCCAGTTGTTAAAGTAAAGCCATGTTTTGAACAATAGTGAAGCTCCCCACAGACTTCAGATCTGATGGTGTTGAACTAAACCACAAGTATATTGCACCCATACTAATCTGTTTTACTACTACATGATGTCATGCTTTAATTATTTATTGGTATACATTTGCAATACGTACATTACAATGCAGTACAGTACGTTAGATAGTCTCACTAGTCAGATGTGAGACATTTTTGTATTTGTCTCTTAGGTGCCATATGCATTCCCATCTTCCTTCCGCTGACTGTGCTATTCCTGATCTGTGTGAGTCAATCTCCTGAGGCCAGTGTGCTCCAGTGGCCTCCTCCCCTCCCCACCACTGCCCGGCTGTGGGACCTGCTGGCCCCTGTGCTTGTGCTGGGCTGGATCGCTGTGCATGCCCTCCTCTATAAGATGCCATTAGGAAAGGTATAACATGTTCATCAGCATGGTTTAAGGTTAAATTTGACCAGCTGCGGTGATAAACATGTCAATAATAATAGTTTTTTATTTTTAAATTTGCAGGGTTTTTTCTGTTAAATAATAGTAGAACACAGTTAATGGCAAACATCAATTTGATCATTTCATTTTGCATATATTTTATTACTGTAGTGGATTCATATATTGGTAAAATAATAATAGAAATAACTAAACAAAATAGTACATGTTCTCACCAAGCCCGTGGCTCTGTTCCAGTGATTAATATATACAGAGACAATGTATGCGTTTTATTCAGATTCAACCTGAGTTTATTTCCTTGCAGGTATCTGAAGGTTTAGTGCTGAGTGATGGAACGCGCCTCAAGTATCCAATAAATGGTATTGATGGGTTTGGAGGGGACAGCAATATGCTTTCATAATACTGATTAGTGAAACATGACAGCTACAATACATAGCAGATTTTTTTTAAAGAATAATTTCTTTTTAAGATTGTGTCCACACTGACTAAATGATATTATGATAAGCTGTTCAGTTTTGCACAGATTTTGAGTGCAAATTCTTTCTTCACGTTTGTAAAATTTCACTGTAGAAATTACCTGCTGTGACCCAAAAGTCATGTTCATGTAGTTAAGCCTCTACGCCTACTTTCTGACTGGTCTGACCTTGAGCTAAAGTTAAGTGGCACAATCTGGAGGTACCTCTATCAGTCATCTTATTTCACCAGTCCGGGCAATAACATTTACTTCTGTTTGTTTCTCTCCCTCAGGCTTTCATGGCCTATGCATCAGCGGTGTGCTGTTGATGATGTTATTGGGGCTCGGAGCTCCTCTGGGGTATCTGTTTGAGCTGCTGTTGCCTCTGGCAGTGTGTGCAATAGCATTGTCATTTCTATTCTCTGTCTACCTCTACATGCGCTCCTTCTGGGCTCCTCCTGATGCTCTTGCTTTGGGGGGAAACACAGGTGAGAGTGGAGGTTTCACATTAAATGAAGAACTAGTTTTTCATTGGAGGATTTTAGTATTTTAGTAGTGGGTAATTATCTTACAGCCAAACTCTACAGCAGCCTGCAGGCATCAGTCATAAAGTGAACAGTCTCTTTCAAGTAAGCTGTATGGTACGCCCAGTTTGTGAGGCGATAAAATGCCCCAAAAAGCAGCCTAAACATTTTCTTTGAAAAACAATAATTTGGGGGACTTCAAACACTTGAGGCCTGATTCTCACAATTTTGTAACTTCATAAAATCTGAACATACAGACACAATGGCCTCACATTTTCACAGTTTTCTGGAGTATTCAAGTACAATCATTGTTAATTATCAGTACACCCAGTGGTACATAGCAAAAATGATCTGCCAATAGTGAATTAAGTATACTTTTATTTCCCAATATAAACAAATATACGTTTCACTTCCTACAGTTCCTCATGCTTTGTGTTTCAGCACATTTAATTTGAAATAAAATATTGGACACTACATTAAAGTTCTAAGTCAGAGATTTAATTTGAGTAGGTTTACATCAATATAGAAAGAACTATATGGGAGATATAATCCATTTAACACATAATATCCAGAGTTTTGGGATTCAAAAAGTGGACAGCAGTGGATAGAGGTTAAAGAAAATCATCATATTTAACATTTTGTACAAAATCCTTTGCACTCAGTGCCTGAAATCCTGGATCCACTGACATCACCAGGCACTTTGCATCTTCCAAGTGATGCTCTCCCAGCCACCTTCAGCTCCTGCTTGTGGAACATCCATATACTGTACACTCCTGTGTTCTTAGTCTGGTCTTCAGCAGCTCAATCAGACTGAGATCAGGAGACTGACTCAGCCAGTTGAGGATGTTCCACCTCTTCACTCTCTGGTTGCTGTGGCTGTATGTTTAGAATGATTGATCTGCTGAATGATGAAATGTTGTCCAGTGGGTTTTGGTGCATCTGTCTGGCATCAGAAATGACCTTACAGGAGGAGCTGCAAGAGATCATTGAACAGATTGTCTCTGTCGTTAAACAGAAGTCCCACAGGAATAACGAGTATTTGCAAGAAATGCTAGAATGCCCACTGTTTAAGGAGGCAGAGTCCAAAAAGACAACAGACAAGTCAGAAAAAGATGTAAAAGTGTTACTTGACTCGAAGGAAAGCACACTAGTGACAAAAACTATTCTGGTGCAGGAAGAAGTGTATATGGAGGAGCTGATGGTAAACTTGTATTCCCCCATCACACCTGGAATGATGGAGGATGAAACGGCAGACCTTTGGGAAGAAGAGAATGAAGAAAATAACCAATGTCAGCTAAATACTGTGCAATGCAAACATGGTCATAAGTGGCCAGTGCCATAGCTTTTATGGGTTATTTCAGACATAATTCAACACTTCCTCAAAGAGCCAGAGTATACTGGTTCTTAAAACTTCTCAGTAGAGTAGCATCTGAAGGTATAAGGAGGTAGCTGCCTATAACTCCAGGTTGTTATTGTTCGTGAGGATTTGGGGCCTTGTCCTGAATTAATGACATGTAAGAAGGAGGTCTGCAGGGAACTCTTTGCAGGTTCATGGTAGTCAATTACTGAGTGAACATCTCTGCCAGAAACCTCAAGCAGTGTTTGGGGCTTTAATATGTTTCAAATATTGTTCAAATATGTTGATTTTTGTTTCTTCAGTCCACAAAACTTTCTTCCACAACTCTACCACTTTGTTTTCATGTGTGTTTTTGAACTGCAACTTGGCCTTTGTGATCTTTATCCAGGGGTTTATATCTTGTTGTGAAACCTCAGAGGTTCTGGTCATGAACAGACCGTTGACTGGGAAACATCCCAGAGATCATGTTTGACTCTGATTTTCTGATCATCCACTAGAACTGTACTTTGCAGTCTACCAGGTCATTTTCTGGATTTCCTGAATGGATCTTCATAGAGTGTACTCAACTGTTGACTTTGAGATCTCTCTGATAAATTTTTGTGTTTTGGAGCCTTATTATTATTATCTCCTTCAATTCCATGGCACCTCTTTACTTCTCATACTGACAGACAACTCCACCTCAATTTAAATGGCAACACTCAGTCAAAATCTGTGCCTTGTGTGCGCTCCTTTGTACATGAACTAAAGTTGAAACAGCATCCAGCTTCCCCAGAAACATTTTGTAGCCAAGTGTCTACTACTTTTCAACCCTTGAGCACTAAATCACATTTTTATTCACAATATGCACCCATAGATACTAAAGGCACTTAATAATGTGTTGTTGTGTTTTGGAGTATTTATGTATTGATCCTTGTGTTCTGCCTAGGAAGTCCCCTGTATGATTTCTTCATTGGAAGGGAGCTAAACCCCCGGATTGGAAACTTTGACCTTAAATATTTCTGTGAGCTCAGACCGGGTCTGAGTGGTTGGGTGAGTTGACCAGCACAAGTGAACAGTTCTTTTAAACCCATTTCTAGGGACTGAAAAAATGATGTTAAACGGTTCATATGGTGAAATCAAAACTAGGAAACTATCATTGACCAAATGCCAGTAGCAGGTTTTTTAATTTCATTTTGAATTTCCTTTGGTACATTTCCATTTTAATTTCAAAAAATGTATTGAACCCTGGTTGCTTTTTTCACACAACAGAAAACTATATACTCAAACACTAAAAACTACAAAAAGTACCACAACCAAATCAAGGCTGTAATTTTCCATGTTTGTGATTGTGTCAAAAACCATTTGTTTAAAGTGTTTATATAAACTCAGAGATGATACGTCTATAATAGATCTTATGTGTCATAAATTTTAAAACAACTTTTATGCTCCTTCACTTTAGTTGTAAGTCTCTTGAATAGTTTAGAATGCTTATTGAATACATTATTTAGCAATGATGATGATTTTTTTCTTGAGAAGCTGACATGGCCAACAGGTGGCAATGTTCTCCAATCATCCAAAATGATTTGCAGTCTGTGAGTTTGACACAGAATCAGAAACTTGTCTCCCAGGTGACCTGACACAGTGAGAGATTTGTTGGAGGACAACACTGCACCATCTGTGTCTGGCCAAATAAGACAAATAGAGATTTCCAGTGAGAGCTGCAAATAAAAATTCCAAAAAATTACAACAAGGTTCTTGATATTTTCACTAGTCATAAAAACAACAGACAGAAAGCATTGTAATGAGTCCTGTATTGTGAGTATTTTCCCTTCTCTGTATTTACAGTAAACCTTTGCACATCAGAATGATTTAAAGCCATGTGCGTAGGAGAGGACAGAAAAAGCTTCCACCAACCTGCTACAGACAGTGTGTAGGAGATTTCTGTTTCCTGCTCAATGTTAAAACTATTCTCTTTTAATATTCAGCATCTTACAGTTGCTGATAATGTCCCAAATGCATGTTCTAAGTGTTTTTATGAATGCTAAATTCATGAACAGATTGCATGAAAATTCTGATTATATGATGTGTAATGTAGCACGGTCACTGTTTTGATGATTCTGAAATAGGGACATTTAGACCAATGTCAGAAAGTAATGTTGATTTAAAACAATTTCTAGTTGAAAAAGGTTTTGAGAAAATGTAATGCAGCTTCAGCACCTGGGTTTTGATCATGTACCACTTTGAAGGAGAAAATATAGCTGTTTAGTCATTTGGCAGAAAATTGATAAGCAACTCTGCTGATAATAAATTTACTGGTTTTTAGGATTAAAAAAAATGTACTGCTTTCTGGTTTTCGCTGACCTCTATGATCATAAACAGACCAAGCAAACAAAATAATTGAGAAAATAATCAGCAAATTAATCAATAATAAAGTAGTTGTTAGTTATAAGCCTAATGGCAACCTTCATAAACTCCTCCACTGTGACAGGTACGTTTCACCTGACATGCTGGTTTTTGATCAAAGGCTGAGTCTAGCAATACATGGGGAGTGCAGGTGAAAGACTGCCTAACTGTTCATGTTAATCATTATTCACTTCCCCTGTTTTTCTCTCAGGTGGTTATAAACCTTGGCATGTTGATGAGAGAAGTGGAGATTCGAGGTTCCCCCTCCCTCAGCATGATACTGGTCAACAGTTTCCAGCTGCTGTATGTGGCAGATGCGTTATGGAATGAGGTGAGGGGAGGTTTCATTTTAGTTCAGCAGCCATTTAAAAATTAGGGCACCAAAGCTTGAGAGTGCTTCAGTGTTGCACCTTTGTATATTTTATCTGACAGGAGGCTATACTGACTACCATGGACATTGTGCATGATGGTTTTGGCTTCATGCTGGTCTTTGGAGACCTGGCCTGGGTTCCCTTCACATACAGCCTGCAGGCAGCCTTTCTGGTCATGCACCCACAAGCCCTAAGTGTACTGGGAGCAGCAATTATAGTTGCACTGAACGGTAATTGTGTGTCAGGTTTTTTCATTACACTACAACATGCCAAGATGGTGATGCTAACATTTGTCTCTTTACCATCAGGTATAGGGTATTATATTTTCAGAAAATCCAACTCACAGAAAAACCAGTTCAGACAAGACCCTACACACTCAAGTGTTGCAAGTTAGTTATTTTTCAAATTTTCTACCAATCTTTCATGTATTCCCTCTTTCTAGTAATGCATCTCAACTCATGCAGTATACAGTGGGTACGGAAAGTATTCAGACCCCCTTAAATTTTTCACTCTTTGTTATATTGCAGCCATATGCTAAAATCATTTAAGTTCATTTTTTCCTCATTAATGTACACACAGCACCCCATATTGACAGAAAAACACAGAATTTTTGACATTTTTGCAGATTTATTAAAAAAGAAAAACTGAAATATCACATGGTCATAAGTATTCAGACCCTTTGCTCAGTATTTAGTAGAAGCACCCTTTTGAGCTAATACAGCCATGAGTCTTTTTGGGAATGATGCAACAAGTTCACACCTGCATTTGGGGATCCTCTGCCATTCCTCCTTGCAGATCCTCTCCAGTGCTGTCAGGTTGGATGGTAAACGTTGGTGGACAGCCATTTTCAGGTCTCTCCAGAGATGCTCAATGGG
>NW_018127927.1:1186901-1194411 GCF_001952655.1 Monopterus albus
TAAATGATTTTAGCATATGGCTGCAATATAACAAAGAGTGAAAAATTTAAGGGGGTCTGAATACTTTCCGTACCCACTGTATGTGAACAGGAGGAGATGGCTAGTTAATCTTTAGAGTGACTTGCAAATTTTACTCAGAAATATGTTTTTTTCTCCACACTCCCTTATAGGACTGGAGACCATCGGCACAGCAACAGGGAAGCGGCTGCTGGTATCTGGCTGGTGGGGTCTCGTGCGTCATCCCAATTACTTGGGTGACCTCCTCATGGCCCTTGCATGGTCCCTTCCATGTGGTAAGACAGATTAAAAGCCCTCACAGGACTTTTCTTAACAAGGCTTGTTCACCAAAGTAACAGATTTGCAGACAGACTTCAGGAGAAAAAGTCGATGAAGGTATAGTTAATAGATTGTCAGGCTCAGTATTGATGATATCCATCATATCTATCATTAGAATAGATAGATGCATTGGCATTTCTAATGACATGACCTAAAACACATTTCAGGTTTGATCTGAAGCATATATCACTTCACTGTGACTTGTGCCTGCAGCCTAGCTGGGCGGCAACACATTTTAAGGATTGTGTATGCACCTCTCAGTGGAGCCTATGGTCACTATTCTCCATCTGTACACTGGGTAGGCAAAAAAAGGTTTTCAGTATTAAAAGAATATCTTTCCAAGTGTCTTTTAGAACGTAGGTGCTATTCAATATTAGTGCCTGGTTTTCATAACAATACAAGTACAACATCAGGAACACAGTAAGTATAATGGTAACAGCCATGAATGCAGCTTTATGAAGCAGTACCTAGGCCCAGTGGTGCTTTGGGCTAAATGCTAATATGGTCACAGTAACAATGCTAACATGCTGATGATTAGCAGGCATATTATTCACCATGTTCACCTTCGTAGTTTGACATGTTTGCATCATTTTGTAATTTACTTGAAAACTGTAATCAGTTACTCGTGCAAATTACTTATTGAAGTATTTCTATTACTTCACTAATTACGCAGGAAAAGTACGTTACTTTATTTTTGTAACTCACCAGATATAGTCTGGCCCAAAGTGATGGACTAACCATGGACAGACCAGCATAGAGCAGTTAGCATGGCTAAAAATAAGCAACTGAGATCACAAATCCAATAGCCATTCTGTGCTAGCTTTCACTAATTATAATTATACAGTTTCCATTACTGACTTACTGACATTTGTCTGTCCTTATTTAATCATTATAATGGTTGCAACTGATGCAGCTACAATAAAGTCAGCAACAATCTGTCTTTGTTCCTCTATAAACTACCTTATATTCCCTTGAAAAGTCACTTCCTGAAATGGTGACTGTCAGACTTTTGTTACAGCTGACACATGGTTCTCATTGGTATTCAACTTGGTGTGACTCACTTGTGTAGCTGCCTTTGTAATTGAGATATACAGTCATTTCTGCCTTAATTGATGCAGCAAAGAATTCACAAACTAGCATGTTGTGGACAGATGAAAAGCTGCACTGACAAAGAGGAACAGTGGTCATAATGTAGAATCTCACTGAAGAAACACTGACTCTCACATTTTAAAACTTGAGATGTAGACCAGAAATTAAGTAATTTTGGTGACGAATCAACAGTGTCATATATGGCACAAAATACAGGCAAGATGACTGATAGAGGTAAGTGCTAGCCAGATGATTGTCTCAGGTAAATACACAATGCAGGTAAGATGTCTGGCTCATGTAAGTACAACAGCACGAACATAGTAAGTATAATTGCAAATATGAAGCAGGCAAACTAAAGCACAAGTGAGTGTAATGCCAGGTACTGCTGAGGGAGTCAAACAGTACAGGCAGATCCAGAAAGCAAACTTACACTGTGTTCAGATTACATGCTGAAGTAGCTCAAGTCAGATTATTTTCTCCTCCAAATGACTAAGATCTGATATTCTCATTGATGTGTACACAAACCAAATTGGATTTTTTCAAATCAGATCAGGGTCACTTGCACATGTGGTCTCAGAATCGATTCATATCTGATATCTGATTATACAAATGCTTGCAGAACTGTCAGATTAGAATTGTTGTGGTTTTTTCAACATCTCACTCCCCTGTGCATGTGTTTATTGCCTGTTGTCATCATCCATTGTCAGCCCATCATAGTCTGTTAAAAATAAACAGGAGGAGAGCAACAGCAACAATGGGGGTCAGTGGGGAGAGAGGATATTTCACATTTGTTGAACATTTCTAGAGAAGCTTCTGATCACAGAAACTTCGAAGGAACATATTGTAAACAAGCAGTTGTTGAGGAAATTGTGCAGTTTGACTGTTGCACAAAATGACTTTATTGTGCTATGCAGCTCACATTCAATTAAATCTGTGCATGAGAGGCAGTTTAAGAGGGTAACAGTGTAAAATTTTGAGCTGAATATGTTTCACTTACAAACATGAATGTGAACCATCAACACTAAGAGAGAGAATCTGACAAAAAGATTGGAATTGAGCTTATATTGTCAACGTTGTGTTAATGTCCATGCACAGCTAAATCCACCAGGTTCAACAAAGGGAAGATAACTGACCAGATAAAAAATAAAAGTGTCCAAATAAAACTGAGTCCAACAGTCCAAACAGGGCAGGCTGGAAGGAACAGGAATGCTGAGATGGCAGAGTTATAAAAGATGCTGCTATGTGGACAGTCAAGCAGAGAATGAATACAAGCTGCTGGCTTATATACTGAGTAGGTGACAGATGGGAGGCATGTGAGTGTGGGTGGAGCAGGTAGGTAGAGGGGGAAAACTGATCAAAGACAAGGCTAAAATAATTCAAATTTTATTTGTATAGCACCAAATCACAACAAAAGTCATCTCAGGACACTTTACAAAGTAAGGTCTAGACATTACTATTATCACTATTATTATAGAGGAAAACCCAACAAATCCCCCTTGAGCAGCCACTTGGCGATAGCGGGGAGGAAACTCTCCCTTTACTGGAAGAAACCTTACACCAACCCTGGCTCTTGGTGGGCGGCCTTCTGCCTTGACCGGTTGGGGTGAGTGGACAGAGGAGAGAGAAAAGAAAAGAAAAGCAACAAGACACAACAAACACAACAATCAAACACTGGTCAGGTTGATGTGGCCGTTGACTGCTTATCAGAAGCGTAGAGCTCCTGAGCCAGGGCAACCTGCAGAAAGGTACAGGGAGAGAGGAGACACACAGTTAGTGACATGTAATGGTGGCATATAGATGCATGTAGAGAGAAGAGAGGGGAGGGGAAGAGAGGAGAGAAACTCAGAGCATCATGGGCCCCCCAGCAGCCTAGGCCTATAGCAGCATAACTAAGGGAAGGCTCAGGGTCACCTGATCCAGCTCTAACTATAATCTTTATGAAAAAGGAAAGTCTTAAGTCTAATCTTAAAGGTAGAGAGGGTGTCCACCTCCCAAACTGAGACTGGGAGCTGGTTCCATAGAAGAGGAGCTTGATAGCTAAAGGCTCTGCCTCCCATTTTACTTCTGTGGACTCTAGGAACCACAAGTAAACCTGCACTCTGAGAGCGAAGTGCTCTGTTAGGATGATAAGGCTCTATGAGGTCTTTAAGATACGATGGAGCCTTGTCATTAAGGGCTTTGTATGTTAGGAGAAGGATTTTAAATTCTATTCTGAATTTTACAGGGAGCCAGTGGAGAGAAGCTAATATGGGAGAGATATGATCTCTAAAATCCTCAAACAAATCATTCTTGTGCAAGTGGTCACATAACTGCTTTGCAACAGCTTTTTCAAGGATTTTAGAAATAAACAGGAGATTGGATATTGGTCTATAATTAGCTAGGACACCTGGGTCAAGAGTAGGCTTTTTGAGTAGAGGTTTAATTACTGCAACCTTAAAAGCCTGTATAATAGAGCCTGTTAATAGAGAAAGGTCAATCAGATCTAATATGGACGTGCTGATTAGGGGCAAGATGTCTGAGCATCCTGGTCGGGATGGGGTCTAAGAGACATGTTGATTTAGATGAAGCAATTGTTGAGGTAAACTCTGAGATATCTGTGGGAGAGAAGTAGTCATAAATGAGGTCTTACAGATGTTTCTAAACCCATTGTACTTGATGACGTGTCTATGAGAGTTGTGGGAAGGATCTGATTAATTTTTCTCTAATAGTTGTGATTTTATTTGTAAAGAAGCTCGTGAATTCATTGCTGCTGAGATCTAAGGGAATATTAAGCTTAACAGTACTGTGGCTGTGTGTCAGCCTGGCTACAGTGCTGAAAAGAAACCTGGGGTTGTTCTTATTTTCCTCTATCAATGATGAGTAAATATGCGGTTCTGGCACTAAGGAGTGCTTTCTTATATGTTATTAAACTAGCTTTCCAAGCTAAGAAAAACTCTTTTGACTTAGTGGAGCACCACCTCCTTTCCAGCTTTTGTGATGCCTGCTTTAGCTAGTGGAGCTGCGAGCTGTACCATGGGGCTAGCCTCCTCTGTTTCACTGCCTTATTTTTCAGAGGGGCAACAGTATCAAGTGTTGTATGCAGGGAGGCGGCAGCGCTATCAGCAACATTATCGACTTGTGTGGGAGTAAAGTTAAGGTGGCCGCCCTCCATTGTGTTGGCAAATGGCACTGAAGTAGATAAAGATGGAATTATTTCCTTAAACTTAGCAAGAGCATTGTCAGATAGACATCTACTGTAGTGGAATTGTTCCCCACATAGAGTATAATCCATTAATGGAAATTCAAAAGTTATTAGAAAATGGTCAGACAAAAGAGGGTTTTGGGGAAAAACTATTAAGTGTTCAGTTTTGATGCCATATGTCAGAACAAGATCAAGGGTGTGATTAAAACAGTGAGTGGATGTATTTACAGTTTGAGTCTAATGAACAGAATGCATTGTTGAGGCTGTCATTGTCAGAATCTACATGAATATTAAAGTCGCCCACTATGATTATTTTATCTGTACTAAGCACTAAATCAGACAAGGTCTGAAAATTCAGTTAAAACTCAATAACAATAACAAATAGAACAGGCTTTTGAGTTTTTCAGTTTGGGTGTGAGAGATTCAGAGTGAGGCTTTCAAATGAGTTATAACTATGTTTAGGTCTAGGGTTGATTAATAGGCTTGAGTTGAAAATTGCTGCCACACCTGTGACAGTTACTGTGACTAGGTGGGGTGGATTCATTTAGACTGACATATTCTTCCTGCTGTAACCAGGTTTCAATAAGACACAATAAATCTATGTGATGTTCACTTATCAAATCATTCACTAACAGAGATTTAGACAAGAGAGATCTGATATTTAATAGGCCACAAATGATTGTCCTGTTATTTTGTTCTATAAGAGGAGTCATCTTAATTTTAATTAGTTTCTTATGAATAACTCCTCTTCAGTTGATTTTTGATTTATTTAATTTAGGTGGTCGCAGGGCAGACACAGTCTCTATGGGTTACTGGGAGTTCTGGTTGGGTAGCAGCTGCAGTGAGACTGCAGAGAGGCGTGTAAACTGTGACCCGGCGTCCTAGTCTTAACTGTGGATTGTCATAATTTAGGTTGTAAAATAAACTCGTCCAGATTTCTAGATATGAGAACCACACCATCCAAAGTGGGATGGATGCTGTCTCTGCTAATCAGACCAGGTTTTCCCCAAAATGTTTTCCAGTTGTCTATGAAGCCCATGTTGTTTTCCGGGCACCACGTAGACAACCAGTGGTTGAATGACAACATGCAGCTAAACATGTCCATCACTGGTCAGATTGGGTAGGGGTCCAGAGAAAACTCCGGAGTCTGACACTGAACATGGAAAGTATGGTGTGGAGACAAAATTAAGACTGAGAGACACAAAAGTATTTGCTCAAATCACTGTAATGTGCGGTCTGAAAAAATAACCACTGAGATGAATGAACACTTAAAACATTGTGAGCTTAATCATACTGGTATTCACTGCAGTGCTTTTGTTCAAATAATCATTATTACAGTGTTTTACTGTTTGCAGAGGCTGATGTGCTCTTGATTAATTCACATCATTAAACATTGATGTCAATAATAATGCTCTATTTTGATAGTCATTTCAAATTCACAGTTTTATCAGAGAACCATACATTTCTTATAGTTTTCTTTGACTTTCTGTTGTTTTTTAAATAATTTATACTTGTTTCCTCCTGCTTATATATGCATCTCTTTTCTTTAGGATTCTCACATCTTCTGCCTTATTTCTATGTCATATATTTCACCGTGTTGCTGATTCACCGAGAGGCCCGAGATGAGAGACAGTGTAGGGCCAAATATGGACTAGCATGGGACACCTACTGTCAACATGTGCCCTACAGGATCTTCCCTTATATATACTGAGCAGGAACGCGGATGGGTAGAACAGGACCAAAGAGTCACACGATATCCTACATACAAACCTAGCAATAAAATGTAACTGTAGTGTGTCCTTGACTGTATGGATCCATAATAACCGGTGCTGCTACTGGGAATCTGCAGGGGGCTGACAATTGTAATCAGCTTTGATTTGTAAGTAGAGTTGTTTTTGGCGGCCTGTTTTAACTTTAGTTTTAGTCTAGTCTTTGTGTGAAGCTGTTATTTTAGTTTTTATTAGTTTTAGTCACATTCATACTCTTTTTAGTCTAGTCTAGTTTTAGTCGACGAAAACTGATGACATTTAGTCTAGTTTTAGTCAATGAAAATTGTATTTTAGTCTCTTTTTAGTAATGCAATTCTATCTAACACAGTCAATATAGTATAAGTACCTAGTAGTATCGAGGAAACCAAAAGTTTCTTTTAGCAAACTCATTTCAAACAAGGTTATCTTATTATATTATTGTTACCTTATAGACTCAAGAATACATCCAGTACATATTTTGTGTGATTTTGTGGCCGCATTTCTCCCCATCTTTTTCCACAACACATTGTTTTCTTTTCCACGTCTATGTAATTAAAGTTTTTCCAAAGGGTAGGACTGGATAAGTCTGACTTCTTCCTACTCCATTCAAGCATGTACTAGGTATAAGCAAATTGATATTGGATTATGTGTAACATTATGTGTTGTCATATCAACTGTTTTTACATGCTTGAAAGAATAAATCAAATCAAAGTTTTTCCAAATGTCGTTTCTTCTTTTTTCCCAATGACGAACCCCGGCTGGCCGGCCATTGGTCCCTTTCTCTGTGTCAGACTTAACTTTGTTTGTTGTCGTCTTGTAAATAATACCGCGAGTGGGGCTTAAGGAAGTGACGTTTCCTGCGTCTGCGCAGTGCGGCTTGATGCGGCCCCTGAAGTGAGACACAGGAAACAGAAATACTGCAAAATAATAACGCAACTGAATGAGACGAGATAACATAACATTTCATTTCATTTCGTTATTTTGTGAACCACATTTAGTCTCGTTTTTTTCCGTCAACAATATTGCATTATACATTTAATTATAGTCATTGTCACACGACCGGCATTTTCGTTGCGTCTCGTCTCATTTTCGTCAGCAATAAAGGTTCGTTGACGACAATATTTAGTCATAATTTTCGTTGACGAAAGCAACTATA
>NW_018127927.1:1194539-1195053 GCF_001952655.1 Monopterus albus
AGCCAAACCCATTTCAAACAAGGTTATCTTATTATATTATTGTTACCTTATAGACTCAAGAATACATCCAATACACATTTTGTGTGATTTTGTGGCCACATTTCTCCCCATCTTTTTCCACAACACATTGTTTTCTTTTCCACTTCAATGTAATGAAAGTTTTTCCAAATATCGTTTCTTCTTTTTCTCCCAACGGACCCCAGCTGGCCGGCCATCTTAACTTTCTCTCTGTAAGACTTAACTTTGTTTGTTGTCGTCTTCTAAATAATGCCGCGTGTGAGGCTTAAGGAAGTGACATTGCCTGCGTCTGCGCAATGCGACCTGATGCAGCCCCTGTTAAGTGAGACAGGAAGCTGAAATACTGCAAAATAATAATAATAATGCGACTGAATAAGACAAAACAACATAACATTTCATTAAGTTTTGGTCAACGAAAATGAGACATTTTGGCATAGTTTTTATTTTGTAAACCACATTTAGTCTCGTTTTTTTTTTTTTTCAACCATATTGCATT
>NW_018127927.1:1196710-1199011 GCF_001952655.1 Monopterus albus
GATTTATCTGGGCTGGGGACCGGCACAGAAGTCACTGGCTTGTAACCCCTGTGGCTAGATTACTGAGACCAAATTGTAAATATAAGTACTTTTTTTTTAACAAAATAAAAAGCTCAGATCACATCATTTTACCATTTTCTGCATATGAAATAAACAAATACAAAAAAGCACTTGATCATGCATTTTTATTGCACTTATTGAACAGATATATACTGTAGTTACTTTCATTGTGAGAAAGACAAAATAATAGTTTTGTTGTATTAGAATGATATCATTACATTATATATGCAAAAGAATGTTTTTTTCATTGTGTTAAGATTTGAATCTACACAGAGACAGCTGATCGACTACAGCAGCTATTAGCCTGAGAAGATGTCAGCTAATAGTTGGGTTTAATATCCTTTTCCAACCTGTTATCATCATCCTGTGTAATGGATTCTCATTGCAGTATGCAGGGCTTAATAGCAGATGTTCACCAAGCCTCCTGGCTTTTTTATCATCTGTCAGGCTATATCAAACGTCTCTGAAAAAGCACAAAGTATATGTGGTGTGTTAGTACAAGGCAGTGCACTCAGACACTCCTGAAAAGTGGTCTCAATCAGCATTTTAAAGCAGCATTGAAGCTGCATATCAGACCAGTTTGAGTCAACGTGGACATATTGTTAATAGACTAGTGCATCACCTTGAGGACAGTTCTATGAATAGGTGCTTGCTAAATATAAAATATTCCCTGTTGGCCCTCAGCTTGGTTTATATGGCATTTTAATGCTGGGATTAGTTTGTTGCCCCTTCTTCAAATATAGATCCATGTTCTAGTCACAGGCAGTGCAGTTTGTCTGAAAATGACAAACGTCATATTTGGCCCTTTCAATTATAACTCACCCTGCATTTACACTGTAAATAATATTCTTCTCACATGCAGTGAAGTGTGTGTATACTGATGGCAGAACATGGTCTACAAACACACCTGAATTTTTCTTCTTTTAAGCCCATTGGCCTCTGGCTTCTCCTACACAGTGCTCAAGGTACTTGTTATTTTTCATATGATAAGTGCTAATTAGGACAGCGCTTGTATAATGTCATGGCTGTCAACATGGTGGGCTAGATTTATGCTGAAATAATACATAAGCTTCATAGATGTGTGTAGGTATTACTCATGTTGTGGGGACCTAATCTGTTTATGCAGACACATTGTGGGGACTTGACATCCTTATGGGGACAAAGAGAAAGCCCCTGAATTGTAAATTGTTGAAGTGAGGTGAGGTTATGGTAAGTCTCCAGGAAATGAATGTAAGGCAATGTAATGTCCCCTGAAGTAGGTTGGGGATTAGGGCATGGTACTGACCTACATTTTTTAAGTACTTGTGCTTTGAGTATTTCCATTCCCTGCTACTTTACAAAAACCTCTGACAGTTACTAGTTACTTTTTAAATTAAGATTTTGTGTGGTAAGATTTTACATAAAAAATACATAAGATCCTAAAACAATACATTTGTAAAGACCAAGTTTTTGAAATGACAAATTTTGCTTTCTTTTAAGTAATTTTTCAGAGATCATATTATTTAAGAATTTGCAGTTTGCAAACCTCACCAAGATTGAGTTTGTTTTTCACTGTTTCCATTCCTGCCTCTTGTGTGATTATCAGATGACCCTCTGTTTCTCATGTTTTAATGTATGTCCATCTATTTTTAATGAAGATCAGAAATTTAGACAAAAGCAACATTTTTTTACCATATAGCAAAGACCGTATCTTTTAATTATCTATATCAGGGGTGTCAAACTCAATCGCACAGGGGGCCAAAACTCAAAGCACACTTTAGATTGCGGGCCAAACAGGATAAAAATTTATTCAACAGACTAAAACTAAACGTTTTTTGAACATAAATATGAATCGAAACAGACAGGATACAATATTATTCCAAAATAAATAAACTTGCACTTAAAATCAGCAACCATATTTCTGCTAAGGCTTACATTTGCAAACACCTGCTTTTTATCTGGACACAAGACGTCGCACACTTTCATCATGCAGCTCTTCAGAAACTCTCCCTCAGCTCATTTTCTCCTCTCCACAATAAAACTTGCTTTCACAGCAGCTTCACTGTGTGATTTCGCTTTGGTGAAAACATCTGCTGTGATGTCAGATTCCTCTTCAACTCCTCTACCTTCTGTAGCTTCTGCCCTGCATTCATGTTTTTCAGCTTGTCCTGATGTTTTGTCTCGCGGGGGCAACAGTCTAAGCAAAGATGCCCAGACTTCCCTCTCTCCAGACACTTCCTCCAGCTCCTCCAGGGGAATGCC
>NW_018127927.1:1199401-1200033 GCF_001952655.1 Monopterus albus
TGTGGAGGAGCAGCGGGTCTACTCTGAGCTCCTCCCGGGTGACCGAGCTCCTCACCCTATCTCTAAGGGTGCGCCCGGCCACCCGGCGGAGGAAACACATTTCGGCCGCCTGTATCCGGGATCTTGCCCTTTTGGTCATGACCCAAAGCTCATGACCATAGGTGAGAGTCGGAACATAGATTGACCAGTAAATCGAGAGCTTCGCCTTACAGCTCAGCTCCTTCTTCACCACGACGGACCAGTACATTGACCGCATTACTGCAGAAGCTGCACCGATCCGCCTGTCAATCTCCCGTTCCATCCTTCCCTCACTTGTGAACAAGACCAAGCTCCTGCTCCGGTCGTACAGGGACCGTACGGCCCTTAACAAAAGGCCCCGAACCCCGTACTCCCGGAGCACCCCCCACAGGGCGCCACGAGGGACATGGTCGAATGCCTTCTCCAGATCCACGAAACACATGTGGACTAGTTGGGCAAACTCCCATGAACCCTCCACCACCCTGAAGAGGGAATAGAGCTGGTTCAGTGTTCCACGGCCAGGACGAAAACCGCATTGTTCCTCCTGAATCCGAGGTTCGACTATCGGTTGAATTCTCCTCTCCAGTACCCTGGCATAGACTTTCCCAGGGAGG
>NW_018127927.1:1201572-1201972 GCF_001952655.1 Monopterus albus
TCAGATGAAACAACCACAAAGTCGATCATCGACCTCCGGCCTAGGGTGTCCTGGTGCCATGTGCACTGATGGACACCCTTATGCTTGAACATGGTGTTCGTTATGGACAAACTGTGGCAAGCACAGAAGTCCAATAGCAAAACACCACTCGGGTTCAGATCGGGGGGGGTTGAACTGGTTTTAGTCCCCCAGTAGAACAACGAAATCCCCAGTCGGGGCCTTTTCCAGCGCCCCCCCCAGTGACTCCAAGAGGGCCGGGTACTCTACACTGCCATTTGGCCAATAGGCCGAAATGACAGTGAAAGACCTATCCCCGACCTGAAGGCGCAGGGAAACGACCCTCTCATTCACCGGGGTAAACTCCAACACATGGCGGCTAAGCTGGGGGCTATAAACAAGC
>NW_018127927.1:1202426-1208183 GCF_001952655.1 Monopterus albus
GGTACTCAAATCCTTCCACCACAATAAGGTGGTTGTTCAAGGATGGGAAAATTTCTAATTAATGAATGAAATATCCTGATATTTTAAATAAATTGCAGCATAAGTTGAAAAATAGCTGTGTATTTACTGTAGTTACAGAAGAAAGCATGGATATTCTTTTAAATGAGAGAGCCACTGACAATCACAGTGAGTCATGGCCAAGTCTCTGTCTGGACAGACAAGCCACAGTCCAAATAAAAACACAAGCGTGAACAGGTTTGACACATTCTTGGACATAAAGAGTCACTGTTATAAAAGCACATCTGCTCCTTTTTCAGTCTTAGGATGGAAATAAATCCAACGCAACATCTTCATTATGTAATGACAGAATGGAAATTACACATCTAAAAATGAGTTTGTGAATAAGGTGGTGAGTTAAATTTTTCCTTTCTCTGCCCTCAGGTGAAAACTGCCACATGAGAGTCTGTATAAAATGATTAAACACAGTTTAGTGTTTGGCAGGAATGTGAGTGTGCAGACCAAATAGGCCAAAAAAAATTCTCACTCATTTTCCTTTTCAATTAAATTTCTTTTTTTAAATTTTAATTTTAATTCAATTTTACTTATGCTACCATGTCTCAATATATCCTGTCTACTTGCCATTCTTAATAGTATTCTGCCAATAAAACCTAACATGAAACTTTGATTAGATGTTTACTTATCAAGTACATGACCTTAATTTTTATCCTTATGGTTTTCCTATGTATGCATGCCAGTGCCACCATAATAACATGCAACATCCCAGAAGGCCTGGCATAATAATGAATAAGAAAAATATGTGTCCTTGTGTGTGTGCATGGGCCTCTGCGTGTGCATGCACTTACCAATTATGCATGCCAGTTGTGACGTTTCAGCCCCATCAGTTGTAGCCAGTTTCCATGGCAACATCTCTCTGAGAGCACAGACGTAGGAGAGAGGGGAAAGGAGTTGAGACAATTATTGTGATGGAGGTTGCTGAAAAAGGCGGGGATGATGATTGTTAAAGAGTGTGAACCGTGGGATGAGACAGAACGAGAAACAGATGCATGTGTTGTGAGTGAGCGAGCAATTGTGTGTGTATGTACTGTATGTTGCTGTGTGTGTGTGTCTGAATCTTGGGATAAGCAGGTGTCATGCTTAAGCACTGGGGCTGTGGTCATCATGACTAGATGCACAAAGCTGTGAAATGTATACTGGATGTAATATAAATGAAAAGCTTTGTCGAGAAAGCAGTGCTGCCAGGCATGTGAGCCAACTTGAATCAGATTTTTCTGTGTTTTGAGTGAGACTCTCAGAGTGAGTCAACAGGAATTTCTAATACAATTTAGTTTCCATGGTGACAGCGGGGAATTATATGTCCTTTTCAAACAGAGGGGAAAACGCCAGTTTGAAACCTTGTTGCTCTGTCTGAATCATTATTTAGACAAGTGATAACCTGGAACACCTTTACAGACCTTACAAATAAGTCCCAGAGCAAGCTTAGAGACAGACTCGGCGTCTTCTGAAAAATTTAATAAAATAAAAAATACAAGAACAACAAGGATGTTGAGAGAAAACATCAGAAATGTTTAAAAACACAGCTGCTTTATTATTAGTTGTAGTGACATTTTCATCAGTGGTCTCTTGCTGTGAAGATTAAATCTGTCAATTTAATTTTGTTATGCAATCTAATGGGGACCCAGTGCCCTATAATTTGATATGTAAACATTCTGGGGGTACATCATCCTCTCAAAGCTGCCTCTCCAAGGCATTTTCCTGGAATTCAGTTATTTTGGTGCCTTTTAAGAGGTTATGTGACTGTCCTTGAAACTACTTCTATATACAGCTGTTTTTCAACAGCTTCAATGTGGCACTTTGTGTTCTGTGCACCACTCCACATCCTTGCTTATAAATTCCCCTCATCCTCCACTGTTATGGTTTTCTTCTCTCTCCTCTACATGAGTACAGCACCTCACAGGTGGCCAAAAACCTGAGCACACAGAAAATAAGAAACTTGGAGATGATAATTTTGGCATTACTGTTTTATTAGAATACGGATGTGAATTGCTATTTATTAACTGTACATCATGTAACCTAATAAATATAAAGTAATCCACCAAATTTACTGTAGCATACATTGATGATAAATGTATAAAAGACAGTTACAAATAAATATACTTAAATACAGTTTTCTAAAATGCCTTGTCCAGAGCAACTACATAATGACCTTCAGCTAAACTGTATTTCTCCTCCTTTCCCCGTGTTGCTGTGCTTTAATAGTGATTGTCCAGACTCATCACACACATGGACAGAGTTTTGAGCTCTCGTCCTGTGATACTTTGATCGCAACATCATTTGACACAACATGTACTGTCTACTGTATGAAAGAGAAAGTTAAACTTACTTCAGTCAAGTAAATGTATAAAAATTCAAATCAGAAGTTCAAATCACTCACAGCCAGTTTGAGCTGCTCCGTCTGAACCCCTCATTAGTTAAATACAGTAAAAGGACTGATCGACACAAGAAGTGTGTGTGAGTGTGTGTGTGTGTGTGTGTGCGTGTGAATTTGGTGAAATTCTAACAGAGTATTTAATTTCTCAGGGACCAAGAAGGTTTTGTCACCAACAGATATGCTTCTACACTGATACAGAACAACTACTGTAACAGCAGCATTAGGGAACAAAATGGTTTTTTTTTTAACTTGAAGATCTACAGTGAAGCTACTACATAATATTTTTATTTAATAAGACAAAATTAAGATTCTCAAAGTACAAAGCATACTGTGTTTTATGCTCTCTATGAATCAGCCTGTAAAGATTACAGTAGGATTGTTCAGTCCTTGAGGAATATCATTTTTATAGGGAATTTAAATCTGATTTGAAGGATAACTATGATGAATCTCTATATTTTTCTATTTGTCAATAGCCCCATTAAATTATACTATATTAACTATAGTATTTCATATTTAGTCAAACCCATATGCTGATTATTTACAACATTTCATCCAAATTAAACAATATTATGTTGTAGCCCATAGCCTCTAGAATAACAAAAGTGTTTTCTGATTGGATGCCTCTGTCACAAGACAGAACATTTCTCTTTTCCTTTTAAAAATCATCACCAATAACTGTTGATCATACAATAACATTATAACTAAGGCTTGGTTAGTTTATGGTATGGGTTAATATAAGGACTTTTTAAGGTCATCATACTTAAAATAATAAAAACCTGTTTAGGGAATGATTTTGGGCATGCTTTATAAAAAAACAAACAACAAAACAGGAAATGGGAAACAAACAGCAGACTCTCATATTAAAGCCCGTTGTTTTGTTGACTATTCCATCCACCCTGAATTTGTTTCTATGTGGACTATATAACACTGATTACCTCCTTTGCTCCTAACAGAATGGCTATGGCTGCTAGTAGGCTTCATGAACTGAATGTATACATATGTTATTTTAGGGCATGTGCAGAAATCACCATTGCTTTCATTCTTTTTTAGGGGGACTGTCTCCTTATTCCTCTGTTCCATAGCGCTGCTGCCCATCATTTATTACATCATTTAGCACATCAGTGAGCCACACTGTTGCACCTGGTGACACGTTCCTTCATGGTGATCAACAAGGGCACTGTAGTTTGTTCTGAATCAGTCCTACATACTGTGTTGCTGCTGTATATATTCACTGCTGTGGCAAATGTGTCTTAATCCACTGCTGAAAATAGTCCCCAAGAAGAGCACTATCTTCTCTTCTTTGAGAAACATTGGCTAGACTCTGCTGTGCCCAGGTGTTTTAGGCAACTACTGAGCCTTTGTAAACATGAAACTATACACTTAATAGACCCATTCCTAAAGAATTACACCTAGAATTAGGGCTGACTGCCATAAATGTTTTAAAAGGTTTACAGATAAAGTAGCAGGTTGGTGTTGGTCTTTCACTGGATTTGTTAACATAGGAACAAAAGGCTTAACTGTTTACAAGTCTTAGTCATCAGCAACATTAACATCTTACATCTGTCCCTTATTAAAACAGTGATACAGTATATGCTTGGAGATGTATGGAGATGACTTCTCTGGCTTTACACTTCTTAAATAACTGAAACATTGTCACAGAGTCATTGTTGTCTCATATGCCATTTGTTTCTCACTCACTGTTATCACATACACTGAATGACACTCACTGATACCGTATCTCATGAATCATATTACATCACTAGTTTGTTGTTTTTAACAGCTTTGTGTACATGAGATTTCTATATTCTAACGTGGTTTCGAAAAACACGGCTGTGCTAAAGTGACTATAGTATAGATGCAGATGAGTAAGAGTAATCCTCACTGGAAACAATAATAGGGTGCTTCCGGCACACTAAAAACATATAGCAGAGCTAAGTAGGGTTTGTTTTTTTTTTCACCCAAAAATATTGTGCCAAACTCATATGTGTGCTGAACAAAGTGAAAATAAAGATATGGCCTGACAGTTCCTTATCCTGTAAATGCTGATACTGCAGGCACATTCTAGTCTTATCACATTTCTTTTCATTTGCCCTAATTGGCTTTTTAATTTGGCACAATGTTTTTCATATACAACATGAACTTTTGGAATTACACATCAGAGCACGAAGCTCTTTGGAAAGCATAAACCTAGCATGTAGCATAAAATACATCCTTACAGCTATGGACATAACAATTTTATTTTAAGTGTTGACCCTTTAAGTCAAACTTTTGCTTAATTCCTCATTGATTTTATCAAAATTTGAAGCAGTGGATTGACATCAGAGGTGTCATCTTAAATACATACATGGAATGATTCCAAAACATCCTGCTCTTAGTACATCAGTCAAAGAATACATACATAGAATTTTGTTTTCGGGTATTTGGACATTCACAGTGAATTGAGCAACTGGATCAGTAAGAGCAGCATGGGAAAACTCCAGCCCTTCAGATGTATATTGTTGAATGATACATTGGGTCAAAGGCAACACAAACACCTGCTGTGTCTTCTTTCTGCTTCATGTCAATCCTTCAAAACATTGTGCAGCCGTCGACACAACTATTTTGAATGTTATCATCCCATTAAATGGCTGTTCAGTTGGCATCACACCTATAAATATGCTTGTGAAGTGGCACACTGCACCTACCTGTTGACTAGAAGGGTATTGATGCATGTTATAATTAACCAACCTCTAATAATTATGACTGGAGCAAAAGTCACCATTGGTGAGATGGAAAAAAGTACAGTAAAGCCCACATAGGGAGGGTGGATGGGTGGGCGACAGTATGCAGGACTTTTACACAGGAAACAGTTGTTTTTCCCATCTCACACCAATAACAAATGTTGTTGCTCAGAATTCTTCATTATAACCATGGTGACAGCTCTGGCACATGATAACAGGTTCCTGAGCTGACTAGAAAGTGGAGCATGGTTCTAACCCATATCTGTGGTCTCAATGACAAACTAAACAGCCATTTAATAGGGTGATAACATTTGAAGCAAGTGCCCGACAGCAGTATCAGGGATAGAGCAATATAATCGAGCTGAGGCAACAAGTTTACATTCACATTATCACTCAGATTGGTCTTCTTGTTTTGTCCAAGGTTAGACTATTGAAAGCCCAAGTCAGTGATGGGAAGGATACATGGAGAGAGGAAGAGGTGATGTCTCTATTCATTCTTGAGTCTTTCTTACAGATATTTCCCTTTTTTTCCCCTTCCAAATCTCCCCTGTGTTAGAAGCTCACCAAGGCGTAGACCATACTTCAGCA
>NW_018127927.1:1208216-1216397 GCF_001952655.1 Monopterus albus
GGAAGAAAACAGTAAATGTGTTGTTTTGTTTTTGCAACAAATTTCCAAGGTATACTGTAACTGAAAAGTCAGTTAATTCTACTTACCTGTAGAGATAATAGAAGAAAGAGAGCAGATAAAAGCCCATCTTACACCATGACTCCTTCTGGCAATAGTTGAGAATGTCAGCATTCATCACGCTGACAGGATCATACATGACCTCTGACCCATCAGCTGGCCGGTGAAGAAACCTGAAAAAACAGAGAGCTTTGGCTCATTTACCCACCTGACCGGCAGAAGCATGTGAGACATCTATTATGGAACTGTACCTCCACAGATGGTAGCAGAGCAGCGGGATATTTAGGCCAAGTGTGACCCACTCTCCAGCACACATGAACATTAGGCAGAAGAGCCCATGGATGGAGTACTCTGGTACCACCAGCTAAATAGAGCAGACACAGGGAAGTCAGGTTATAGGTCTACATGTTACTTACTGACAAAACTGAATCACACTGCACCAGCTCCACATACAGCACTGAGACAGCCATGTGAGTTCACTACGGTCTACAAAACCAAACTGTGAGGCAAGCACATTTACACAGAAGTTGTTAATGATACTCACGGCTCGCTGCTGTTATGAGTGCAAATACAGTTTCAAACACATACTGTATATACTGGGTTCTAGATGTTAGTAGAAGTTTATGTATTTTGAACATCAATGGTTGCCCAGATCCACACCTCTGAGGCACTGCCAACATATCTCCAATTCTTTTAGTAATTCAAACAGTTTTGGTGTTGGGCTCATTGGTGGTTGTGTCCCTGCTTGTAGAAATAACTGAGACAATCAGTTTGTAGGTGGAATTAACAATGTTCCTGTGCCAGAGCCAGACAGATCAGGTAGGAAAATGGACACAAAAATGGAGAAGTGTGAATAAGACTGATGCAGCTATATAAGTTGTAAGTTATTGAAAAATATGTATCATCTAATTCCTCTAGAATTTTATGATGATAGAGTGGTTAAGGTGTCACTTAAGGTCCTTGCTGTGCATCACAGCGGAAGATAATACATCAAACAGCCAATCAACACAAAACATCTGCAAATCAGTAGCTACATTTATGCAAAAACCAATAACCATTGTCCTTCTTTTGAACTTAATAAACTTTGCTCCCATATTAAACATTCAGTCATTGAAACATTTATCTTTTCATAGATGATCAACACACACTAGCGGTATGAATTCAGAGCAAACTTTCTGCTATATACTGTATTAAAGTTATTGTTGCTTTGATATAATGCCTCTTTTTAAAAAAGTCCTCTGTTGCGCTAAATGCTACTGACTGTTTTCCAACACCACTTTTTGTAAAAACAAAAAACAAAAAGAAAAACATGACAATACACACAAAACCTTCTACACTGTATCATTGTTCTCCCCTGCTGTGTGTCTGCAGAGCAGTGATGGTGGGTTGCTACATGAGATAGGTGAAATGAATCAGTGTGCATCATGGTCCCTGCAATGGTCTGAAAGACAAATGGTCATGAATGTCTGAAGCCCCTCTGTATTAGTCATTGACCGGCAGCAGGTGAAAAATAGCTATTACTCACTTTGCGAAGCAGGTTGCAGATTCTTTCAATGTTGAGAATCCTTTCCCTCTGTGGAGTGAATATAAGGAAAGTCTGATTAACACTCGTTTCGTGCGTTTCTTCACTGTTCATTTTCCTGCTTTATTTTCCTTTAACAAAAGGATTTCATCTGACAATAAAATGGAGACCTAGTGAGTGCTTTCAGACAGAAAGATTACTGCTTACATATAAATTACATAGGTTTTGTAATGATGCATGCCTCTGTACACTAGAATTGATTCTCTTACACCTCCACTTCGATTTAGCAACTAATAATTTATGATTAGCAATTCACTTACTAACCTGTTTCATTTTTTCATCTTAAACACAAGTTTTCTATCCACTGTATATTCAAAATATTTTTTCATGCCACTAAGTACAAAAAAATCAATGGTTTGTTGTTAGAAAATACCCAAACTGATTCAGGCTGTTCATCATTACCAAAAGACAGCAGCCATGTTTGGAGCAATTAGGCCAGTGTTTGGTACAGCACTCTGCACTAACTGCTTCGAGCCTCCTGTGAGCCATGAAGGAATGCTCAATGATCAGTTCTAGAAATGAAACCCATCCATTTTCTACTGCATTTACTAGCCAGCAGCTAGAGGCCTTTCCCGGTGGTTTTCTTTTGGGGGTCCATTGATTAGCCAGCAAGGCAAATAAGATGATTTGGTGTAGTTCATTCACTTAGATGAATTGGCTTCCATCACTGTGCTATCAGAGCAGGTAAGCAAAGGTACCATTTGATGCCATTTTCTTTGCCTCATCTATGCTGTGAAACAGACATTAAACAAGCAGCGTGGATATGCTGTATGTCTAGGAATTTGCCTCATAACAGCATGTATAACCACACTGTTTGTCCTTCAACTGGGAAGACTCTCTTACTCACTTAATGGGATACTGAGGTTAGAGGTATTATTAGCTTCCAGTATTTAGAACTATGTGTTATCTGTTTACTCTAGTCAAAACCATAGGCTGCGCACTTTATGAATCTGTGGCCATAAACTCCAATGGTGTTCAGCTCTTCAAGTACATTCATGCTTCTCTTCAGAATTTTTCTACATCTCATACTTTTGAAATATTTAGCTTTATTTTGAAAGTTTTGCCCCATTTAAATGAATGGGAACATTCTACTTCAGCATAATTTCAGCTATTTCAGGTATCAAAATTATCAGCTCTTCAAGGACATTCATGCTTCTCTTCAGGGTTTTTCTAAACCTTATACTTTTGAATTATTTAGCTTTATTTTGAAAGTTGTGCCCCACTCAAATGAATGGGAAAATTTGACTCCAGCTTTCTTTCAACTATTTCAGGTATCAAAATTATCAGCTCTTCAAGGACATTCATGCTTCTATTAACAATTTTTCAAAACATCACACTTTAAAAATATTTAGCTTTATTTTGAAAATCTTGCCCCTTTCAAATGAATGGGGAAATTCTACTTAAGCATACTTTCAGGTATTTCAGCTATCAAAATGTTCAAGTCTCCCAGGACATTCATGCTTTGACTGAGAATTTTTATACACTTCACACTTCTGAAATATTTAGCTTTATTTTGAAAATTTCCCCCCATTCAAATTAATGGGAAAATTGTACTTCAGCATACTTTCAGGTAGATATGCCTTTCAGGTGTCAAAATGTTCAGCATTTTCAGGGTGAATTTTCAGCACATAGCATCTACACGCATTTTTGACAGGAAATGCATTTCTCTAGTTCTCAGTTGTTAGTTTGGTCTGTGTAATGTTTTTGCTTTCTTTATTCACTTGCTTTGTGCACCACACCTTTCCATGGCACTGAGCTCTGAAATGTAAACAGCACAATGCTGGACTTGCCTGCTAAGCTACTGAACCCTGCACATGTTTGTTACTGCACATATAAATTGTTGTCCTGCAATAAATCTGCTTGGGTTGTACTGCCCGGGGCATCCCTGAAGTACCCCAGTTTATGTCAGGCCACCCAATTCACTCTGAATATTTAATAGTTCCAGCAAAGGAAAGTGAAAACATTAATCAAAGGCAGAACAGTCATTTCACATTAAACAGAACAAATGATAGAACAACAAAAGCAGGACAAAGAATGCTGTCAGGTATGCAGTTTGATTAGTTAGCTAATCAAGCGATCATTGTCAACCAATCATTGTCATATTTTCTCAAAAGCCATTAACATTCAGTAAAGCTTGAAATGAAAGAAATATGAAATGGTAATTTTGAAATACGTTATTTCACCGTGAGACATTTCATACTTGCTATTTAAGTATTTCAAGAAGAAAGTGTCAATCACTGGTTTTTATACAGATATGATATGTCTTCTTTTGAGACTGTAACTAAATTAATCAATTTGCACCTGATCTGGAAACACCTTTAATCACTTCCATTTTGTCCTTCTGTAATTTCTCATTCCCTGACAAATATTTAAAACGTTTTTCTAGACAACTGCAGTTGAGTGAACATGCATGCTCTCTGCTAGCATCAGAAATAACTGCTGTTTAAATTTCATAGCTGTGGCCATGTGATTGTTTTTGGGAGAGACTGGCAACATCACGTCCCTGCACTTTAGAGGACAAAATAATACTGTACATTCTAAGCCAATAGTAGCCTTAATACAAATACTGCTGTCATGAAGCTTGTAATGTTCTGATGAGGCTTTATCAGAACAACCATCTGCAGGGTTAGGGGTTGGGGGGAGGAATCACACATCCACTTTGAACTGAGCTGCTGTATTTGGTTATTATATATGCAGGTGTTACAGTTATTGTGTCCATCCCCTGCAGCTGGCATGCTGCCTCCACACTCCCACAGTCTGTGTTCATGGTTTCCTCTCCCACTCCTCATCACTTTGCAGTTCAGCTGCAGGTTCACATGATTGCTAGAACATTAGCTAACTTGTGAAAAAGACATTCACAGTTGCTGTTAACTTGCTAAATGAATAATGGCTCCCATTACTGACTCATAATAATGTTAATTTAAGTTGTTAGGAGAAAGATACAGTATACATACTGCAAATACACTGCAGGAAGAGAAAACAAATGCTTCCTTATTTTAGGCCAGTTATTATTATGGTAGAATTATTTTCACTTTTAAAGAATGGGTTGAATTTCCAAGTGTGACTTAAGTGAATATGACTGTTCTTGTTATAGTGAGGTGAAACCTTGTATGTCCACTTTTATTGTGGTGACAGCAGATGAGCACAGTATATAAGCAGCTGCTTCATTTGCATCCATCTCTTTAATTGATTAGGCCAGTGAGCCAACATCTTTGTAAAAGCCTGCATTTGTAAATCTGCATACAAATGACTATTCAAGCCAAACGTTCACTCCAAAATCAAGAAATATTCATTTACATAATATTATGCTAGTTTTTCTAATGATTACAGACATTAAAGTCCAGTGTACTGTGTTATAAATTTTGTTTATGAGGAGTTAATTAATTCTGGTTTGCTACACAGACTGATAAATTTAAGGTTATATGCAACATTTTGGAGAAAATCCTTCAGTTTGTTTTCAGTCCAGCTGAGTAAATCACTGAATTTTATCCTCAAAACTGAATAGAAGGGATTTCTTTCTGTGTGCACATCATTGTGTACTTGATCATTCTTGGAGGACATGAAACAGCACGGTCTTACCGCTCTGGTGGGGTTGCTCTGATCAATGGGGTTTTTGAAGTCTGTGCGAAGCTCATCAAATGCGATGATCTGGAAAAATAACAAAAGTATGTGATTGTTTTATTTTGTTTCCCCTGAATGAATGCATATACTGTATATGTAATGTATATACAGAATAATAAAAGGCTTAGCTGGACAAATGCATAGCTGTAGCCACATTGTTCTTTTTGCTGGAACACACATGGTGATTAAATGGTTAATGTGTGCATGTATAATTACTTACTCCTTCCCACAGTATTGTAAACGAGCCCCTGTTGTATGTACACAGTGCATCATTATGTAGCTTCTTACTATCTCAGGTGCTAAAATTCTGATTTAAATTCTTTTCCTTTGTCATGTGTTGTCTTTATTGTGACCCCCATTTCAAGAGTTTGATCTCCTCTAAACTTGTTGTAAGAATAATCATTGTTTAATGAGCCTGATAATAAAGTTTGGATTAGCATTTTTAGCAAAACTTCAAAATATAATAAACTGAGACAGAATGTCACTGTTCAGATCTGCCAGATTCTAACTGCTCTGTGTGAGGCAAGAATGAGTGATTAACAGCTCTATAAAAATACTTAATAATCTGCCTGGTAAAGGCCACCTGCTGTGTTTATCATGAGTTCAGCTTTTATACTGCGAAGTTTCACCCTGACAGCTCATTGACAAGCCTTTACTTGCAAATAAGGGATCATCAGCGTCTCACTTGCCTCAACAATGAGTGATAATATGAAAACAGAACCCTTCTATCTCTTTGAGATAGAAACTTTCCTAATGGTGTTCTCCCAATATGAATGTATATGACACTCCCTCATCTTCTTTCACACTTAGCTCTGTTGTAAACAGATGCAGTTTCCATGGCAACATGGTGAGCCCCTAAGTGGGCACCATGGTTACTATAGCAGTGAACAAGCGTTCTGATTGGTGGAGACCAACATAGATTCAGGGTGGTGTACCCGTGGGTGGAGGCAGACTGGAGGAAGGGGTGATCAAAATTGATAAACGTTTCAATCACATGGTTGAACGCTGAGCCAGACATACGCTTCTCCCCGTCTCTTTCACACACAGACACTGACTGACTCATATGTAGTCTCACCCTCTTAGTCAATCAGTACATTAGTCATTTCAAGTCTTGTCTTCATAATATGCATTTTGTATTTCACATTATTCCTGCCTCCATGCATTAAATGTTAAAGGTCAGCAATCAGAGCTTTGGTGTTTAGTGAGTATGTACTTGTGTAACCAGCAAACTTAAGCTAGTGTAGTGGTCTCCAACGATATCTGAGCAAATGCCTCTCAGAATGCCATCAACAGACAGATTCACAACCGTCTGGCAGAGAGATTTATGCAGAGAGTATTTTGTCGCCTCTCTGCGCTCATTACACACTGTGTGCTGGAGCTTGTTTGGGAAGCTGTATACTGTCAGTACTCTGGGTTCATAAGTGTCTTTAATGTGAGGGGATGGAGCCAGCGGGAGTGTGTCTTTGTGTTGAGTAGAAAGTGGTTTGACAAACTCCAGATAATTATACTAGCAATAAACCACCAAGTAACCAGTTCACTTAAAAGTTACTGTTTGGAAATAGATGAAAAAGGCTCATGCACCAGGTCCACCCTCTGTGGTGTTTCATCCACCTCAGAACTTAATCATAATTCAACTAATTATATACACAGCTTTGGAACTAAGTGTCATGTGAAAGCTTTTAAGAGGCCATTTCTAATATCATATAGGTGAAACATTGCCCCTAGAGGACCAGAGCAAGGTGTGTATGCTGTGTTCCTGTCAGTGTTGTACAACTGTGTGTAGGTGGATGTGTTTGTCTGCCTGTGTGGGATGGAGTGTGGACAATTGCAGGCCCTACATTTGCCCATTTTAGTGTGCGCAGTGGTTCCAGTGTGCACAGTGCTACTCACCTGCCATATGACAAAGAAGATGAGAGAAGCGCACAGCACCAAGGTGAGCATGTAGCAGAAGGCCGCAAAGGTGAACGGCATGGCTGTTCCTGCCAGCCTGACAGTGAGACGGGCTGAGAGAGTGAAAGGGAATGTCCCCCCTACTCCGTTTTAGTAACAATCAATAATCAGACTGAGCTGTGGCTTCACTGTTTCCGGTCATGTTGTGTCTTTGTGTCTCTTTGTATAATCAGACAGCAGGATGTCCCTTTCTTGCTTTGACTCAAGAAGCCCTTATAAGTCTGTGCACAGCCACAGTTGTCTGTTGTTGGCCTGGTGCTCCTCTTTTCAGTCTCTGACAGGCAAAATGTCTGTCTCCTCCTCCCTCCTGTAGGTTCTCTTTAGACAAAGCCTACACATTTTTCCCCCTCACAGTAATGCAAACCACAAACTGCCCAGCTGACACACTGACAACAGATGCACAGGATTCTTGTCGATACTAAGCACAGCACTTAAAAACAGTGAGTGTTATTGTCTTAGATGGTTATGGCTTGTGATAGGTCAATAGTTTATCATATGGCTTTCGGTTTGTCCGTTGATCTGGATCAAGAACACCATTAATGACGCATATTTCTAAATATTATTCAACACATATGTAAACAGCCCTAATTTTCAGATTAGCTGCGAGTTACTATTTACACGGACAGTTCCTTGGGATAGTAATAATTTTATTCATACATTTAATGAAATTATTAATGTCGACAATAATTTTGTATTTTGCTGATGATACTAGTTATTGCTCTGCACATCAGACCATTTTCAGCAAAGCAAATTACTGATTGCCCCTGTTGATTTTGCAATAAAATAAGAAGTAGAAATTATTAAGGCTGGAAATATTGGAATCAGGTTATAACTCAAACAACTATTTAACATTACAGTTGCTATGTTACACATCCAAGAGGACTTACAAGATCAGGGTATAATACTGAAGATAGTTTCAGTTAGCACGGATCAATAACTTGACCGATGTTAATATCGAGTAGAGAATACCT
>NW_018127927.1:1216475-1232056 GCF_001952655.1 Monopterus albus
CTCTGCTCTGCATCTTTCTCTCAGACACATCCCTCAGATTTCTCCAAAAACATTTAGATTTGTCTTTGCTGACTAAATAATTGCAAGCTAAATAACTGAGGTCTAACAAAAATTGAACCAGAAACCTGCTGATTTAAAAATCATTCCTGTTCTTAAGCAAAAATCTCCACAACCCACATAAGTTAATTGGTTCACCTTTGTATTGTCTCCCACTCCTTTGTCTCTCTGAAGTCCCCTTTCTTTTAATCTCTTCCAGAGATTTTAAAAACAGACCTGAATGTGTTTCCTGAGTCTACTGTCTCTGTCTCTTCCTCTACTTCTTCGACTGCGAGAGAAATATTTCCATCACGCTTGATGTTATAATGATCGACCAATAGGGTCGCTCTGTCTCCCTCCCTCTCTTATTTGCTTTCTCCTTCCTCTCTCTCCTAGTCTGTCCCTCCTCTCTGTCTGTCAGCCTCCCTCTCCCTTGCATTTATACATTTCCATAATCTCTTGTTCCCCAGAGACCGATGAGGGGGCAGGGCAGGCTGCAAATGTTTTTCCTTTTGTCTGCGTTCCTCTCTCTCTCCATCTCCCTCCCTCCCTCTATCAAGCCTTTTCACTGAAGCCTTCAGTCATCCATCATTTTATAAAATGTATGTCTCTTTCATAGGGGGTGTCATTTCTTTCAATTCTCTGCTCTGTTAGCTGTTCACTCAGCATTTATTCAATTGTTCAATTTCAGTTAATATAAAAATCTGGGAGGAACAACTGCACCATAATAACACAATATACTCAAATGGCATATGTGAACGTATTGTAATTCAGCACTGTCTCACTATAGTTGGCTAACAATTAAACTGTTTATTACTTTTACTTAACTAAATCATTTATCTATTAGTTTTAACAAACTATTTCACCTGTAGTCAGTCTATAGCAATTTCATCTGCAAGCTCACTGATTTGTTTAAACTGTTTTCAACCATATGTCCCTTTATGCATCTAGCAGATATAATGCCATTCAATTGGAAGCATCTTTGTGTGCATGTGACATCTGTAAGTCCAATATTCTGTATGCGCTTTAGCTTCATTTTTCTGTCTATCACCTCCTGAGGGATTCTCTTAGTTCATCATCACGCGTGACCCTTTTCACATTTAAGCAGTCATGTGATATGTTAATATATTGATTTGGGGTGTTCATCTCACTAAGAATAAAGACACAGATCCAGTACACATTTCTTCAGTTTTAAATGTTTAGGAATCTGCTTCTTGCCATGTAAATAGCTGCCCTGCGTCTTGTCAATAATTCCCACACTCATCATGTCAGATTTCATGTACATAACCATGGCCTGTTAGGTAGCTCCCACAACAACACTGAATTATCTCCACTTTTCAGTAATTATTTTTGGACTTTTAGGTTTTTTTGTACACTGACCAACAGAAATCAGTTACTGTCAAAGTGAAAACAAAACTCTGACATTAACAACAGAAAGAATGTTGTGGTGCATGTGTCCAGCTGGATACACTGCTAGTCTCTACAGTTTCCAGACTCTGTGTTTTGTGATCTGGGTTAGTGTGTCCCGTGGTTAAGGAGTCGTTGCTGTCTATTTTGGTTCACTTTGTTGTCAGTGGCTGGGGATGCCTCTCAGATGCCTTTAGTTGTTTTATTTCTAATGCAAAGTTGGTTGTTAATCTGGCAAACTTATGACACCCATCACAGTGTGCCTATCAGTCAGTGTCCCTTCAGTGTTACAGTTGTTAGAGGGACCTTGCTCTTTATATGAGCTGCTGTCAGATGCCACAGGTGCTGAGCATTGCCAGGCAGCATTTTGGCTCCACTTTGAGCCTGTAGCTCAAAAATTCATAAATGCCACAGGATGATTAGCGTTTCTGGAGAGGAGAGAAACAGGAAGACGTAAACTGAGAAACTCTCTCATTAGTTATGGGTGTCACTTTAAATGTTAACCATTTCCAATGCTTAATGAACGCAAACCACTGGGAGAAGTCCAAAAACGGTTTCTTCCTCTGGTTTTCAAAGTCAAAATTTTGAATACTTTGTTTTCAATTAAACTATTACATTTGACGTTCATCCACAGTAAGTACATGTAAACAGCATTTTAAATGTATTCTGAAAGTGTTCCACTTATGTTCTCTGCACTTATTTATGTAAGTGTCTGTATCCATTGGGAATTAATAATGTGGATTTTGTAAAATGTGTTTCAAAGCAATGTTTGTTTGTTTTGTTTTGTTTTGTTTTGGGCTTTTTTGTAAACTTTATGATCTGTTGGTCACATGACTAATCATTGGCCTGTATAAGGAACGTGGAAACAATTCCATCATTTGACTTCTGTTCATGTTATTTCAAGACAAACTTACTGGTAGTGCTGACCCACAGAGAATATAAATCTACTGTTGTCCCATTGTTGGATTTAGGCTTCCCACTAGTGGTGATGGTAAGTTACTGCAGCTCCTGAGGTATTTTCACCTCCTTGTCTGTCATGAAACCTCCTGCAAAACCCTTGATTACTCTAGTTACATGTCAGTAGGATATACAACACAAATATAGTTTAAAAAGAAGTACAGATTTTAGATTATGATTTAATGCTTCATATTTCAGTGACAAGATAGATACTCTAAATACTTTTTACAATTGTGCTAGTCCTGTGAATGTATTTTTTTTTATCTTGTTAAAGCATCATGAAAGTGATGTTTTGAAATATACAGCAGGTGTACTAAATATTATGAACTAACATCTGGATAGCAATGAAGACTGTCAGATTTTAAATCATCCACAAGATGGCCACATGTGAGAGGCAGTGGAAGCAACAGATGGTCACGTTAGGTGTCTAATAGTGGTGCCTAATTACAGATGACTCACTCACCAGAACTGCAAGTTCCTCCAGTGGTTTTATTTGGTTTACATGTAGGCTTTGAGTCATCCATGCTAACTCATTTGATGGGGAAATTGCATCCATTTAAATAGAAGTCATTTAATCTGCAGATCCAAGATCCACAGCAGGAGCATCATGACTGCAAAGTGGCCTGAAGACTCAATAACCACAGTCACACATCCTGAGTGGCCTGAGTGATTAAGGCAGCTTGGCCACAGATGAAGCAGTGCAACCAACAGCTGAGGACAGTGTTTAGTTGGATATTATAGAAATGACTAATTATTGAGAATGGGTACAGAGCAATGTGGAAGTCATCAGCTACTGTATGCTACCAATACAGTAAAATATAAGGAAGGGTCAATTTAATGCCTCCTGACCTGCTAACCTTTGGGCCTAAATGAATTGATTTTTTTCTAATAGCTTTATTGGTCACTGAAAGAGTAAAAACATAGGTACTGTATGTAACAGAACATTCAATAGGCACAATATGTCACAGAGGCATTAAAAGGTAGTACTTAAAGTTTCTCTTTACAGAGCCTCACTGACAGGTTTACAATACCAAACTGCTTCATATTATGGTTAAAAACTGTTGTGGTCAGTAGTGCACAGATTCTGCTTGTTAAGAATCTCTTGGTGCTTCTTGTCTAACAGGATGCACTAGTCACTGAGATGCAGCAGGATTATGATGAATTTTACAACTGTTTATCATGCCATACAAACACCTATAAACGCATCATCTCAGCATATGATGCCCTTTTGGTTTGTTACACAATAAAACTATCCAGAGCATCTTTATCAATGGCCTAAGCAGCAAAGAGGCTACAAGACTTTATACTGAACCTGTCATCTGTGACAGAGCAATGCCATGCAAAAACAGCGACAATGATGCAAAAAAGTCTGACAAGCTAAAAAAAAAAATGCACTAGAGTCTGCCAAAAAAGGTAGCTCAGCAGTACAATAAAGACGTCCTTAACAACTGTGGATACAGTGCAGGAGAACAGTTACCGTAGCAACACAAACAAATCCAGTACAGTCTTCATCCTCTGAAATCAATATTTTGTTCCCTTTGAAAACTTTTCAGGTAATCTCTGTGTTTTCTGTTGCTGGTGTTCTTGTGCAGTGGCCTCTCTTTGGCATATGGTAGCACTACTTGCTGATCTGGAAGAACAAAGACAGCATGAGGACTGATATAGTTTTATATGAAACACTTGTGTCCTGTTTCAGAATGCCTAACATCAAAAAGCTAGCACAGTGCACACTGTAGGCACACATTGCAGGCATTGAGGTGCCATTACTTTGTTGAATGAACACAGGGACTGTGTGTAAAAGAAACAATCTCATACCAACTGTTACTTAGTTTTTTCTTTGCACGTAAATCAAACTGTATGTCTCAGCAAGACACAACAAAATGATTTTTTAAACAATATTGTTTCATAGCTGCAATGAACAACCCAGAAAAATGCACTAAAGCACTGGAGTCCATGGCCAGAGGGAACAGATGAAGTGGAATTCATAGAAGACCAAGTAGCTGCTTTACAGAAAATAAATTACTTCCTCTGATTACACCAACAGGAATGTCATTTTTATTAGATCAGAAAACTGGAGTACACATGCTGTCCCAGAAACATGGGCATTCTCTCACATCCCACAAACCTTTTTCTCACCAATAACATTATGGGGGGGATTGTCATTTCAAACTTTACGAGGTGTGTTGTTGACATTTTGTTTTCATCATTCAGTATTAGGGGGTCTGAGGCACTGTCCATGGTGCTGAATGCCAGTGGCTGATTCTTCACAACAAAGGTTGGATGGTGACATGACTCAAGCTGGCTGGGCTGTGACTGACATGTCTACTCATTTGGACATATTGGAGAACATGAAAATCTATGCTGTGTGCATGTGGGGAAGGACCCATCTGTATCATAGTGCATGTGACACCATACATAGCTTAACACTCCCTGTTAAGCTATGTATGGGCACAACACAGTATCACCATCTGATTCTTCTTTACAGTAAAGCTAGTTACACTTTTAAATGGAAGATCCTGCAAAGATAAAGACAAAAATGTAACTAGTTCTAAGAGTAGGTCGTGTTTCTGATCATATTCAAATTCAGAAATGTATTTAATTTCTTTAAACATGTCTGAATATACCTTAAAGTGATGAGTCCACTCTACAGGAGCAGAAAATTCCTGTGCTGCTCCTCCTTCAGTGCTTTCTGTCCCTCAGATCTCCGTCTCATCGCTTTTATTTCTCTCTGAGGTTATTTCTAATCATCCCTTCAGATGGGTAATCTACAGTGCCCACCTTTATTACAGGCAATCATCCACTAATAAAACCTAAATTAATTTTATTCAAATGAAAGCTATATTTTTTTTTTTTTTTATTTTGCAGTAAGGCTCTGTGTTGTTTTGTCCAGTCACACTGTTGTGACAAGTCCACAGCTAGTGGATGCTTTTGGTTAGAGACATTCACCTACCCACAGTTCTGACCTGAACACCTGAAAGGTCTGTTATTGCAGTTAATAAGCAAAGAGTAAATATACTTTAAACTGAGTGAGCATGCTAATTCTAATATGCTAAATGTTAGATGCTAGATAGTTACAGTGAATAACTGTAAATGTAAATACTGACATATTACCTGTGGGTGTGTTAATATTCTAACATTAGGATTCAGCTAAATGCAGTTTAGCCTAAGTAAGAAGTACTGTATAAATGAATCTATCCACTGTATAAAGGTGGTCCTACAATTCCCATAATGCAACTCAGTAGTATTTTCTATTAGATCTCTGGCTGTTAAACACCGTCATCTGTCAGATTTCATACCTCTGGTTTGTTCTTCTGTCATTTGAAGTCCTAAATCAAGACAACCCCACTGACATCACTCTGGCATCATGAGGGTTATTTTGTCCAGCGCTACAAAAGAAAGTCCATTCATGACAAGGACATTTACTTTTATGTTAATTCTGGCACAACCTAAGACCCAGTTTAACTTTTTTTAACCCCACTAGTGGAAAGAACAAACACGGCAAAGTTCTTTATCCATTTCTACCAGTCCAAGAATGTGGTTTGATAGTGTGTTATGGGCAATATGAACTGGACTAATAAAACCGGACTGTCAACCTTTATGCTTTTACTTTGCTTTTTTAAATTTCAGTTTTTGTTTTTCTGACCCAGTTCCTTGTTTACTTACCAGTCTTATAATAACGTGTATCATGAATTTACATAATATAAATTATTTCAGGGCAAAACGTGTGTGATGCGCAGCCAGGAGGACCAGCCGTGCGTGTAGCAGTGATTCTGAACGTCTCCTCCCCTGTTTCTGCAGTGTTACCGCTTTCCCTTCTCGCTCATCGTTTCTTGTGCCAGTGCCGTCCACCGCAAGAGTAAGACAAGCCTCCCATTTGCATAACATCACACACCACTCTTTCTTGTCTGCCACCATCCCTCTGCTTGATATCCATCTTGTCCTGATCCTTGTGGTGTGTGGTCTGTCCTCTCAATCTTTCACCATTCATTCACGCCTACTCTCATGTGCAGTCTAGGCTCTTTGCGTTTTCCAGTTCAGAGAGAAAAGCAAGGGAATTTTTTCCACTCAGTTTCCACAAATTGACAGTTTGGAGGAATTTCTGACTGATACAAGCCGGACGAATGAGAACAGAGACATTCGTTTAATTGATTTTATGCAACAACAAGCGCACGTATCCAGAGACGATAAAGCTGAAAACGCACTGTGGTATTTGAAAAATTACTTAGCTTTGCGGAGGGTGTTGTCACCGTGGAACAAAGGGACAGTGTTAAGTTTGCTGAGGACCTGTCAGAAAAAAAACCAGCGAAGCACTGGGGAAAGCTACGCGTCACATCCAAGACATCAGCGCAACAAGGCAGCAAGCACCATTACACCAGCCTGCTGTGTGAATGGCACACGGGAGTCTTCCTCTGCTGAGCTGGTGCAGCGTAGCCGCGCTGTGACCACGGTCCAGGGTTTTCTGTGAGTATCTGGGGGACCACTGTGCGCACCACACTGACCGCTCTATTTTTCTCCCGTGCACAGCCTACTGATGGGGTAATAGGCGTTTTCCCTGCACCTGTAATGTCCAATAATCTGGCTATATGAGAACCCATTTGTAACTTAACATTTTAACATTCCGTCTTGAGTCTGCAATAGTGATGATTTATTTGTATTTTTACTCCAGCTGCTAAATCTACTGGCCCACATCTGGCTTTTAAAACTCTCTTTACAATTCCTTACTTCAAGATAAACCGTCTTTCCACGGAGCATTTTGAAAGTGAGGTTCATCTGCTAAGGCCACAAGTTCCACCTTGAGCAGGTGAGTAATGCATTGCCTTGGAACATTCTAAACAGAACATATATACTAATGTATATAGTATATGTATATGTACTATATGTATAACTGAATGAGCAGCTTGGTTTTCCCCATTATGTTGGGATCTAAAGTTTACACCTGCATGCAGAAAACCAGTAGTCTTTGCTATTGATTTCTGCTCATTGATACTGTTTTGCGTTTTCTGCTAACAGTCAGTTTCCTTTTTTGTTTACATGTTGTCTGCTTCATTTTCCTTCTATGTATCATTTTTATGTCTTGTTATTCCTAATAGAGTATGACATCTATCAGCAGTCTCATTACCAATGAGTCTGCCACCCTTTGATAAAAACACCGTCTCATAAAACAGGTGCTGGCATCAAAGTGTTGGCTCATTATGTACAAGTGTTTTCTTGTCAACCTGAGACCTCCGCTTCTCAAACAGGAACACTTTTGAGGAGTAAATCATCAAAATTGCATTTGGCTCAGAGAAACTTTTACATATTTGGGTAATTTTGAAATAATTGAACATACATGACATAGCAAAGTGGCACCTTGCTGGGCATGTCACTAGTTGAACTGAGGTAAAAAAAGAATCAATGTTAAACATCAGCAGTACAGAGAATTGTAGTTTTGTTGCTGAGTTCCAACAAATGTCTTTGCTAAGGCTCAGGATTTCCAAACTATCAGAGTCAGCTGAAACCCCTTTAACTAAAAATCCCTGCATTCTTTGGGGAAACAACTGGGTGCCTCTAATAACCTGTTGCTCCCTGGTGATCTCACTGGGGAATGTATGTAAGTGAAGAGTGGATGACACCAATAGAAAGACACTTTTTGTCTTCATATTATTGTCAAACAACATGTTTCAGTCCTGTATTTCCACCAGTTGGAGAGCTTGCTTTTACCATAGTAACGTCACCCACTCACAATTTGTGTAGGGTTATTTTTCAAATGAAAGCAATATTAGGTTTTTTTATTGTTGCTGAAAATGAACAAATGATGTGATGACTGATATTGCTCTGGGATATATACTTTCCTCTAAATTACTCATGCACAGTCTTGTACCAGTGACTTTAAGATTATGGATTTCAGACTGTGTATCAAAAATGTCTGCCATTCCTTTGTTGAACATATATAGATGTTGTGTTTAATTTTTCTCTGGTTCTTCGTGCTTGTAGCAGGAGTTGCTGTCCATAGTGCTGATCTGGCTGATTTCACTCAGTCTAATGAGCAGACAGGTGCTGAGTTGTGGCATAAAGACATTGTTGCACAAATACAAAATTAGTAATTTATTTATAAGCTAACAGAAAACCAAATTTCTACAGCTGCACTGCACTACTTTATTTTGTATAGTCTTTATGGAAATGGGTTAAATGTGCACTTTTGTTATTCGGCTCAGATCAACAATTGCAGCTTTTCTCTGCTGCATGTCAATGGGAGCATGTGCTCTACATAAGGCATTGTCAAGTCTCTTCTGCTGTAGGTGTAACATATATTTGACATAGATAGGGCCTAAAAATTTTAATTAGGTTAAATTGCTTGCCATTTCCTCCCTTCTGTTTTTACTGTTCACTTTGATCTTTGTGAATTCTCCAAAGAGCATTGACCTGTAGTCTCTGAATTTGACGCTATTGAGATGGCAATACTACTGCCAAAAAATTATGTTTTGCACATAAAAATATATAAGACAGACTGGATTTGAGAGGCATGGTGCACTTCAGGAGATCAGGGCTGTTTCTCCTTCAAATAATATTAGAATCTATTGTATATCAAGAGGTCTGATCTCAGAACAGCTCAGAAATGCTGCTCTTTTCTTGTTATACTCATTGTCAGTGAAGAGTATTTTTGGAATCCTATCCAACTTGACAGTACATGGTGGACTGAGTCAGCTGTTCTCTTAATACTACAGGTGCAGAGGGTAACATTTATATTGCTACTTAGAACATAATGACTACATTATATGTGTGGGAGTTTGAGAGGGGAGTTCAGTACCAGTGACTCAGCGATTAGCAGTTGCCAATATTTTTAGCTACCAAACTCGGACCAGCCAAACTGTTGGATCCCACATCATTTGCATACAAAAGAGCATGACTGTGAGGATTTGTGTGATGTTTACCCTTTCCTTATAGAGGTTAGTTCAACAATAGAAATCAGAATGATGAACATCTCAAGTAACCAATATGATGATCTGATACTCCTTTTACTCCTGTCTCTCAGACGTCGCCATGTTGCTGCACAAACAGATGCTGAGATGCACTCCACGTGTGACCCCATATATGTCCATCTCTCTTCTGCTGGTTCTGCTCCCGGGAGTCACTCATTTCTCCCATGGCACTGCCAGCTATGAAGATACTGGCAGCACATTAGGCAACTGTTCCAGTGAAGATAACTGCTCTGATGGTGTGGTGCTTCCCATGTGGAACCCCCAAAACCCAGCAGTGGGTGACAAGGTGGCACGCGCCATTGTTTACTTTGCAGCTCTCATATACATGTTCCTGGGCATGTCCATCATTGCAGACCGCTTCATGTCTTCTATCGAGGTCATCACATCGCAGGAAAAGGAAATCACAATCAAGAAGCCTAATGGTGAAACGACAACAACTACTGTGCGCATCTGGAATGAGACAGTTTCTAACCTGACCTTGATGGCATTGGGTTCATCAGCACCAGAGATCCTGCTGTCTGTCATTGAAGTGATTGGCCATAATTTTGAGGCTGGAGCTTTGGGTCCCAGCACCATTGTGGGCAGCGCTGCATTCAACATGTTTATTATTATCGCTATCTGTGTCTATGTGGTGCCAGAAAGTGAAACCCGCAAAATAAAGCACCTGCGGGTGTTTTTCGTTACTGCTGCCTGGAGCGTGTTCGCCTACATCTGGCTGTATCTCATCCTATCTGTGTTCTCCCCAGGAGAGGTGGAGATTTGGGAGGCCATCCTCACCTTCCTTTTCTTCCCTCTCTGTGTGCTGCAAGCCTGGATTGCAGACCGGCGCCTGCTCTTCTACAAGTATGTCCATAAGCGTTATCGTGCTGACAAGTCCCGTGGCATTATCATTGAGTCAGAGGGTGATGCCATGTTCACTAAAATGGACTTGGAGATGGACGGCCAGGGCATGAACTCCCATACTCACCCCAAAGAGGCTCTGGATGGGATGCTGGAGGGGGTGGAGGAAGGTGGAGGAATGACCTCAGAGCAAGATCAAGAGGAAGAGGCACGACGGGAGATGGCTCGCACTCTGAAAGAGTTAAAACAGAGGCACCCAGAGAAGGACATGGAGCAGCTGATTGAGATGGCCAACTACCAAGTACTGGTTCAGCAACAGAAGAGCCGGGCCTTCTATCGCATTCAAGCAACCCGCATGATGATCGGAGCTGGGAACATCCTGAAAAAGCATGCTGCAGACCAGGCTCGGAAGGTGGTGAGCTGTCATGAGGCCAGTGGGCAAGAGGAAGATCCCAACACTGTTTACTTGCAGTTTGACCCCTCTCACTACCAGTGCTTTGAGAACTGTGGCTCACTAAAGCTGTCAGTGAGCCGGCATGGAGGACAAAGTGGCTGCACTGTGAAGGTAAAATAATGATAGAAATATTATAAATGTTCAAGGTAAATCTAAACTCAACTTTAACTGCTTGGGGCAAAAATATGAATAATTCAGCATTAATGTTATCATTAAACATTTACTAAACTTTCTTCCTTTTGCTGTGCCACACAGGTGGACTACCGTACAGAGGATGGGACTGCCAATGCAGGCTCAGACTATGAGTTTGCTGAGGGTACACTGGTCTTCAAGCCCGGCGAGACGACAAAAGAATTTACTGTTGGCGTTATTGATGATGACATATTTGAAGAGGATGAGCACTTTTATGTGCGCCTTAGTAACCCACGTATCGTGCACCGAGCTGAGGTCTCCATCCTAGAGCCAAGCTTTATCACATCCAGCAACAGCATGGTGGCCATCCCCTCCCACGTTCCTCCAAAGGCAGCCCTGGGCAATGCTCACACTGCCACGGTTACCATCTATGATGATGACCACCCTGGCATTTTTACATTTGAGAGCAACTCCACCAGGGTCAGCGAGAGTATCGGCAACATGCAGGTGAAGGTTCACAGGACATCCGGGGCGAGGGGGAAGGTGGCAGTGCCTTACCACACCACTGAGGGCACTGCCAAGGCTGGGGAGGACTACGAAGAAGTGTCTGGCAAGCTAGAGTTTCAGAACGATGAAACCATGTAAGTGGTGTGTGATGAGATGTCTTGATGTTGCTGCTCATCACTTGATCAAGCATCACAGCCCACACATTGATATGTCAAACACTCCAGCTAGATTACTGTAGGTTGTCTGTTTACCCCCTAAAGGATCAAAAGACTCTTTTTGTGAGTCATAGATATATTCACTCTGAGAAGTTTAGTTCTTTCACAGGGATGATGTGGGAGGATAAGAGGATATAATTGTGAGGCAGATAATGAAACCATATAAAAGAAGAATAACAATGAGAAGGAGAAAACATGCAGAAGCAGGTTTCTATGAAAAAATGCAGAATTACCATGCGATCCTTAGGGGGGTTTATGCAGGTTATATGGGAATTTACTGCATTAAAGAGCAATAAAAACTACACTGCAAAGGAACAAAGGAAGTGTGTGCGAGCAACGGAGTAGAGGAAGAAAATCAAATGGGTGATGAGGGGGAGGGGAGCAGGGTTGAGCAGCTACTGAAACATGTTATGAAGCCTGTGTGATCATTTTAACTACAGCATTCACAGATGCACCAACAGAGAGGTAGATAATAAGAGCAGGGAAGAAGCATTTTTATGTATGTATATTTTAGTATGACTGTCTGTTTTGCATTGCTGTACAGGTGTGTTTGTCGCATTGCTTATGCACATGTATTTGTGCATTTACTGGCTCTTCTGTGTGTGCATATCTAAGAGGGTACATACAGTAGGTGTCTGTCTGTGGCTAAATCCATTAAACCCACATCAAACACAATGCTGCTCCAAAGGGGAACTAAAAAGAGGTTCTGGAGCATCCTAAGCAATTAAAGAGAGTGAAGAGGTGTTAAATGAGTCCCAAACGTTCTGAGCATAGTGCAGAGCTACAGAAGCTGCAGTTAATAAGATAATAGTGCGTAACAATGTGAAATGAGAGGCAGGTGGCTTATCTGCATTCAGATGGAGATTGAGCATTAAATAACATCTTTACTTACCGAGTCCAGACCGTGGTCATCAAACTGGAGCAAGCTGATAATGACACAATTAAGCCAACTTCAAGTTTACACTGTTTGGATTAGATCAACAAGAGGTGTCACAGAGTTTATATTATGTGGAGTCATGCTCCCATAGAGTTTATATTATGTGGAGTCATGCTCCCTGCAACAGCTGCTGTGCAGCAGGAGAGGAAGGACAATGGTGAGCAGGATCCAGAAGAGCACTTTGCTACCAGAAAACTGATAAAACGAAAACCCAGACACAACAAAGATGCAACTGTGCTCAACTGCTCCTTTGCACCTTTGAGCTGCAAGCAAGGACTTGAAGGAGAATGCAGGAGTAGGTGCAAAGACTTCACTCAGATCTGGAGTCAGAATCAGCATGTGCAGTTGGGTCAAGTCACAGCAGCTTCCTTGACATTTTAGAAGCTGAATATTGAATCGAAGATACCTGCTATCAGAGAGTTCAAGACATTTTATTGCTATAAATGGGCATCTTTCACTTAATCTGCTACAGACTAAAAGCTGGTGTACACTGTTGAGCCATTAAGTTGAAGATCTCAGATGAACAGATGGCTGCCAACAGGCTCACATTTTGTTCTTGCTTTATCCTACTCAGATGTTCGAGTCAGACTAAATCTTTTATGAGGCTGTTTAATTTGGAGCACTCACTCAATCCTGTTATCAAATGCAGATGAAGCACCATCACTACGGGGTCATCTTAAAGCATGTTGAGTTTGTATCTACGTGTGGATTGTTGTCCCTGAGCTGACAAGTTCACACATGCTCTGTGTTAAATGTATGTCTGTGCTCCATATCCAAATTTCATCCTTCAGACAGAGCTGGCTTTTCCTAACAAAATATTCCCCTTGGTAGGACAAATGGTTGACACAGCATCTGTCCTCCAGGTAGCTGTGTGTGTTTGTTTAAGTGCCTATAGTTTTGACGCTTGTGTGTAGCTTCGTCTTGTATCTGTTTTTGTTAGCACCACCAAATGGGTGGCACTATACACTAGCTGAGGCTGAAAGGGATAACGGGGGCAGTTACATAAGCTAAGATGAAAGGGATGTGAGGAGATCATTTCTGAAAGGAGAAATCAATACCCTGGTGTTCTCTAGTTCTCTTACCTAATCCAGGACCTTCTCATATATGTGGATAAAGGAGGAACAGCAGAGTCAGAGAGGGGAGACACATTCAGAGGAGTTAAAACTCTCCCCTGTAGATGCTTCATGGTAGAAGAAAAGGTTTGCTCCATTCAAGTAGCAATGATTCTTCCTTTTGTTTGACATCTTGTTTTATCTCATATTATTATGAGAGCCAAAGTCATGATGCCATTTACGAACTAGCCTCTGTTCCACTAGCTTTTGTAAAATATGAAGAATAGTCCTCAGATTTTCTTTACATATTCTAGCAGTACTAGTGGCAGCACAGGTACTTAATGCCACCATAACTTGATGTATTCCATGTCTATAAAACTTACTATTGTAAGTGTACTTTTCTAAATCGTTTTTCAACGTTCTAGTTATCATTTCTGCTGTCTGACAAGTCATCTCAGTCCTACTGTTATTACAGACATGTTAGTGCACCTGACATATTGTCATGCATGTTTCACTCATTCACTCATTGCCCCTAGTGGCTTCATTTTTGTTAGGGTCTCAGGAGGACTGGAGCCTTTTCCAGAAACGTTGAGGGTAAAGGCATAAAATCACACAATCTGCCTGTAGGCAGTTTGGCATCTCCAGCCCTCATGACTTACTGTATATGTCTTTTGACCGTGGGAGTAAACTGGAGCATTCCTTCCAGACCAGTGCAGAATGTTAAGGTGAGGGAAACTCAACATAAAAATGCTTTGAAGCTACTTTAAGAGGCTGTTTGGTCCTTCTCTCTAGATGTGACAGTTTGAACCACAGCACCACCTTTTCTCATGTTAATCTAGGTTCATCAAGATAATTAACTTTACAGACAAACCTTATATATATTTTACAAATTCAGATGAGATACCTTCTACAGTTCTATAAGCACTTAAAAAAAGAGCCTTGCAGACTTTCTGCAGTGTATTGCACTCATGCAGCAGAATTTACAGTTCGTTCAGATGGAAGCGAGATTGGTCTTCAGAGCAGGGTGTGATACGTAGCTACTATGACGTCAAAAGCTATGCCAGGGATGGAGAGATGGCTTGCTCACTCCAGCTTTATCTACCATATAGATATGACAGTGGTATCGCTCCTCTCATCGAACTCCCAGCAGCTAAATGAATAAGCATATTTCCCAAAATGTAAAACAATTCCTTTGTTTATTAGCTTATTTGCTACTAGCTGGTCTAGTCTTGCAAGACCAGACCTCAAACCAAACACATTTCTTAAATCCAAGAAACCCAATTAAAATATTGTTTCAACACTGTAAATGGACATCAGAGTTGATTCGAGTATGTTTATTTGTGTGTTATAGTGCAGGTTTATTGGACATTGCTGTGAGGTCAGACTTCTTGCATACTGACTTAAGCAGAATCACAACCAGTCTGCAATGCTCAGCTACCGTCACCTTGCCATTAGCTGAATTTAGATAGTTTATAGCAGAAACTAGTTTTTATTTATATTTTTGATCATTTCATTGAACCAGATAATTATTGCAATTTCACTGAGGCTGCTCATTTGTTGTAATTATAGTTCAATCAGGTGAACATAATATTCATTCAAATGCTGAAAATAAAAAAAATGTAGAATAAAACATAAAAAACATTAAAAGAAGACATATTTATGAAACAAATTAACAATAGATAGATCCCAACAATACACAAGTTAATCTTGTGTGTTATCATCACCCACATTTTATCTGAAATGCGTGCCAATGAACATTAGACTCTGGCAATGGTTGAGATTTAAACTGCCACCTCATCAGCCTGGTGCAGTATGTGGAAAGGTTTGAGTCACTAGTACAAAAAATAAAGTTCTGTGGGTTTCAACTGTGTTTGCTGGCACAACGTGAATTTTTACATTTGTAAGTGGTGCTTTTGGCATCATTTCATTATTGCTGTTCCCTGGCTATTGATATGGAACTATGGATAGATTATATAGTACGTCCATGGATATATCCTGTTCATCTTGATGCAGTGCAGCAGGACATAAATGGCATTTTTCCATAGCAACTGAAAAATCAGATTTTATTTTAAGGCCTCTCTGTCC
>NW_018127927.1:1232069-1255981 GCF_001952655.1 Monopterus albus
CATTCCTGCATGTATCATACTTGAAATAACAGCTTGTTTAAAGGATAAGCTCTTGTTTCCACTCTAGGCTATGCTACAATTCCATTTGCTCTCACTGGCATGGCTTACCCTGACATTAGTCAGTGACATGTCATTCATGTTTAAAATACACTTCTTCTCTTCTGCAAGCAGGAGCTCTGCCTGTGTGTTGTCGAATCCTAAGTGTATATGTGTAGACAGAAATAGACAGCCACCCACATATCATTAGGGAGATGGAGGGAGAAGCAGAGAAAGATTCACTGTGACAGAGTGAGAGAATGAAGCGAACTGAGGAAAATATGCCGGTTACAAATTAACACCACAGAACAAGCTGTATTACTAAAGAATTAGGATTTTGGTATGTGAATAGGCACTACTTAATTTCCTCAGTCTGCAAAATAATGAAAAAAAAATCAATTTGCTGTGACTTATAACTTGAAGTATGTGAGAGGGGTGGGGGTTATTTCATTACACCTGTACTCTAATGTTGTAGAGGCAGTCCGCCCTCTGGGCTGCTGGAAAAAAATTAAAACATTGTTTAATACTGTGCAGAGTGTTTTATACTAATACAGTATATTTGTTAGTCTGTTAAAATCTTAAGTAGTTGGGCAGTTGACCTCTTGGCTGCACTGTTCTTAATGGAATGTGTACAAAAGCATAAGCAGTACAAACAGCTTTTACTGGCTGCCTGGGATCTATTTTTGATGAAATGTATGTAACAAAGGTTTACTGTAGCTTAAGTCAAACTGACTGTTGTTTTCCCCTAAATAATGCTAAATAATTAATTGACCCACTTTCTTTGCTTCCTTGTTTCTGAACCCTTCTGCTTTTAGGAAGCTGCTGAATGTGAAGATCATTGATGATGAGGAGTACGAGAAGAACAAGACTTTTGCGATCGTGTTGGAGGAGCCCATACTGCTGGAGGTGGGCCAGAGACATGGTGAGTGCAGGACACTGTTGCATGCTACAGTAACAGTCATTCTCCTCATTATTCATTCTCCTGCATCCATTCTTTTTTTATATTTTATTTCAATTCTTCAGCAAGTGCAGTTTATATCCATTGATATCAATTTCTCCCAACTCAAATGTTAAGGTCTAAGGTCATTGAAATAAATATATACTTGTGTATTATTCCAATTCCACCTCTTATACTAAATAAACATACAGATGTTCTAATAAACAAAGGTCTATTTTATTTATTTCATGGCATATTTATTTCAGGATGACAGTTGCTTTGGACAGGATCAACGATTATGATTGGCTGCTCTGTTTCTCAGCAGAGGTTCAGACAAAAGCTATCTCATCAGACCTATAGATTATATATAGTACTCGTGGAAGACTGGGTTTCATTTTCTTTTCAGTTTTATTTTATAACAAACCTCCCCCTCAGCCCATGTGCTGGCTGATTTACACAGTGGTTCCTCTGCTGCAGGAGACACCAACGATAACAAGACTGCAGCGGGGACTGAGGATGTGTCGAAGATGGGATGTCCCTCTCTAGGAGAGCACATTAAGCTGGAGGTGGTGATTGAGGAGTCCTATGAATTTAAGGTCAGTAAAATAAGCCACAGAAACACTCTGGCCTATCGTTCTTTTTTTTGGAATGTCTCACAAGCTAACCAGAGATGACTAATACTAGAAGTCAGATTGTTCTTTCAAGATTTACCTGTGCTTTTCCTGCTCAGTACTTCTTTGGTCTTTCAGCCTGTCACAACCTTTTAATCCTCAGTTCATTTTTAGACACTATAAGAGCATATATATATATATATATATATACATTTTTAAAAAGACATTTATCAGTTATTCTTTATTATTTCTCAGCATAGTCCATCCTCACCATCCTGACCAAAGTTGTTTTCAGCTCATTCAGTGTGTTTGGGGTTGATACAATAAAATAAAACAGATTTCTTTTCCCACTAAATACATATCTATCCGTCATTTTCATAGTATTTCACTGTGTGTTCCCACCGTGTCTTGTATCATTTTTTGTTCAGTGTCTGTGCTCTTATTAAAGAGACAGTTTTGCTTTACATATCCTCATCTGGCAATTTAACTGAGTTCACCACGACATTATCGGCAGCTTCACGCACCGATCCTGAGAAAAAGATTTAAACAGTAACATGATATGATTCCTTGGGCACCAGTATCATGTCTTACTGGCTCAAAAGCAGCTTTATGCTGGCAAGGTTCCTTTTTCCGGCCTCTTTTTAGTGACTCACTGTGGGAGGAGAAAGACAGTTAATTCCACCTAATTTACCACGTCAGTGTTCTTATGTTCATATGACACTGTTAAGACGCACCGTGTAGTTCATACCCCTAAACAGAAAAATGGCTATCACCAAAATGTCCCGTTCTCTTTATTCTGGCTCTGCCTGTTTGCAGAGCACTGTGGACAAGCTGATCAAGAAGACGAATCTGGCTCTGGTGGTGGGAAGCAGCAGCTGGAGAGAGCAGTTTGTTAGCGCTGTCACTGTAAGCGCAGGTGAGTTGCAGTGTCCTAAAATGTCTCATCTGTTCATTGCTCTGAGACCCGACTTGTGGAAGAAGGCTAACAAACGTAAGAGTCAACGTTATGCCAATAAATTAACATTAGCCCTTCACTGATGACATGGACACCGTAATCATACAGAATGTAGTTGCATACCTTTATCCTTTGCTCGTTTCTCCTCTTCTTCTTTTCTCTTTTTCCTAAATTGGGCACCTGACAGCTTTGACCTTTTTCTCTCCATCGCTCTGTTTTTTTGTTGTTGTTGTTTTTTTTTTGCAATCGACAATCAACAGATTTCCCATTCCCCAACACTGTCACTCACGACCAGAAGTCAAGACTAAACCAATTCACCTTGTATTACCTATTTTTATTAGCCATTTCACACAATTTGGAAAAAACAAAAACGTGCAAATTGTAGGTCTGTGTTTATAATATTATGAATGAAATGTGCGTTATTTGGAAGAAACTCAAGGTGTCACTGTCTTAGTTTAACCTACTAAGTGGATCCACTTGTGCAGTTGTTTTTTACTCCTTTAATAAAATCCCAAACACTTCAGTTTTACATTGGCTGATTTTTTTTTTAAATCCTAATTTAGCAGATAATGAATGAAAGAATTTATAAAAACTGTTGCTGCCTTCTTTTAAACCACAGTTTATTAAAAATGCATGATGAGGTGAAATCCTTATGCAGCTCAACATAAAGACTACAGTGTCCAGCTCTACCTGAACAGTTAATGGCTCTGAAATATTTATGTCAGTGTACAATGAACACTTTAAAACCTTTTAGATGTGTGTATAAAGCATTTGTGCTAAAAGCTAACCTTTGTAATTTTTAAATGCATTATTTTTTCTCATTCTCTCTCAGATTTGCATACAGAGCGTGAATATATAAATGATTCCTACCAGTAATCACTGAGTCTTAACTATATTTACAGATTTAATGTAATGAGTGCTTTAGGACTGATATGTGATGTCACAGCTTGATCATATAATATTTAGTATGTGACTTTTCCAAACTAAGGTTTGAGTTAGAGGTTATGATCTCCAAATAATTTGTCAACAGAAAAAGCATGTGTATGTTTTGCAGGCCATGGTTATTTTCTGTCTTTTCCAGGTGATGATGATGAGGAGGAGAGTGGGGAGGAACGGTTGCCATCCTGCTTTGATTACATTATGCACTTCCTGACTGTTTTCTGGAAAGTCCTCTTTGCTTTTGTCCCCCCCACTGAGTACTGGAATGGCTGGGCCTGCTTCTTTGTGTCCATTTCCCTCATTGGTATTCTAACGGCCGTGACCGGGGATCTGGCCTCTCATTTTGGCTGCACCATTGGTCTCAAAGACTCGGTCACCGCTGTAGTGTTTGTGGCCCTCGGCACCTCTATTCCAGGTGGGCATGTGTGCTGTGTATCCACTTTGACAGCTGTGTCCTCTGGGTAATTTCCCCATGCATTAAAAGCAGCTACTCAAGGTGACTTGTGTAACCTCTGCCTCTACCTGTGCTCTCTGAGGAACTCTGTCCAGAGTTCTTGTTTTTAAAACTAACAAGCTGTAAACAAAGAAAAACAGTTTCACTTACCCCATATGGGCTCATCATATTTCCATTTCACTATGTCCTAAACACTGCCTCACACTGGCACAAATGAGAGTACAAAAATTAGATTTTTGACAGGTTTTAGCTCAGCAGACACTCTCCTTCAAGCATACAGACAGCTTATATCAATAATAATCACTATATTACACCAACCTCAGGTAATGCTAGCTTTCAGTAAACTTGCTCTTATTAGGGCCAGTGGTGGCCCAAAGGTTAGAGAAGTGATCTTGGGTCACCAGTTCAATCTCTGGACTGGCATTAAACCTGAGCGTGGTCAGGTGACAAAGTCACGCATGCCACACCCTCATTACCTCCACTGTGGTGCCTTGAGCAAGACCTATGACCTTCAGCTGCTGCAGTGGAGCTGGGCTGACCAGTGGGTTAATCAGTAGTTCAGCTTCCAGGTGTGAATGTATGTAACTGACTTGCAGAAGGTTCTGTTGTCACGTTGTAAACGATGGCAAAAGCTTCCCTAGAGCTGGACTTTGTCATCTAATTGATTGTAAAGTGTAAATTGTAAAGTTCTAGATCTCTAATAGATCCCCCCATGGCTCAGGTTCTGGTGCCAACCATGAATTGCAGTGTCCCTGGTTTGAGTCTGGCTGCCCATCTCTGGCTAACTAATGACTTAAAATCTCCCCAGAAAAAAAATGATAAAAGCATTAATTGTAACAGTGTTTACCATCAACTTTTAAACTCCTTATGGCTTAAACTGTATGAATCCTTTGTGCCCCAGAGTGACATTTTAAAGTTGCATGTACTTAAAAACCTCTAACTTCTGCTCTCAAGTCCCTGGTAGAGGTAAGGTTTGATGGGTGCCTTTAGAGAATTCTGCCCTGTCAGGCTGTGTGCACACCATTGATCACCATCAGTAACTGATTTGTACAGATTCACCAGTTTCACATCTCCTTTTCCCTTTATGTTTCTTTCATATTTTTCTTTCTTTCACAGACACATTTGCAAGTAAAGTGGCTGCCATCCAGGACCAATATGCTGACGCCTCCATTGGCAATGTGACGGGCAGCAACGCAGTGAATGTGTTCCTGGGCATTGGGGTGGCGTGGACCATCGCAGCTATTTACTGGCAGACCAAAGGCCAGGTTTTCAAGGTACAGCCGGGCTCTTTGGCCTTCTCTGTTACCCTCTTCACTATCATGGCACTGGTGTGTGTTCTGGTGCTGCTCTATCGCCGGCGTCCCAGCGTTTCAGGTGGAGAGCTCGGGGGTCCACGGACAGCCAAGCTTCTCACCTTCTTCCTCTTCCTCTCCCTCTGGTTCATCTACATCCTGTTGGCCTCCTTGGAGGCATACTGCTATGTGCCTGGTTTCTGAGGAAAATGCACAGACACAACTCCTCTCCTTGTTTTTACAGTCTACTGAACGTGTATTCTCTATTTTCACAAAGGTTTATAACTATTTGTATCATTAGTTATTATTATTGATACTGCACTATATCTGACTTTGAGTCTTTGGACTTTGGAACCACTGTATGCCACCATCCACTATGCTGTGAAAGATAGCTTTAGCCACTGAAATTGAACTTCTTCTCAACTTTTCTTCCTTTTTGAAACAGTGCGTTCAATGGACATTTATCTAATCATTGCTAGCAGCAAAAACCACATGAAACTTTGTCTCTTGACATGAAAAAGCTCTAGCACCATAACATTTAATACAGTTTTTAAGATCATGACTGAAACAAGATTTGAAGGATGTTGAAGACGATGCGTGGGATGGCATTATACTTGACATGAATGAAAAGACATTACTTGTCTGAAGTAATCTGTAAAACATAGTTGTGTTGATATTTATTACTCAATTTATTCACTGTATATCATGCAAAAGATGAACATTGTGCGTGGGGGTTTTGTGAAAGAGTAGGTGTTTATTTTTGCACGTTATCAGAGTTTCATGGTAATCTATTTTAAAATACCGTATGTAATATTTTGACATGGCTGATGTATTGATGTGTTCTTGTACATGTGATTCACAACTATATCAAATTCACTGCCTGATGCCCTTTTCCCACATGTCAGTTAGTGTCATGTTCAACACAGCCAGGGTTAAAAACAGGTTGTTGTTTTTTTTAAATGTATGTCAACTTGGGGCAGAGCACAAACTTTAAATTGGACCATGAAGTATAAAATTTTGTGTGTGTGGGGGGGGTCCTCCTCTGTTCTCTAGCACAAATTGTCGCAAGGATTGCACTATCTCATCACTGACCCCAACAATGGAAAGGTGCAGTCTGAGCACACACAGTGGTTTTCTTAGCAGTCATGCCGACACTGAACACTTTAAAACACTTTTAGAAGAAAAGCACAGCAGAGAGCAAAGGCTCCTTTTTCAAATGACTAAGAGTGACGTCCTTATTATAGCACAGTCATCTAATAGGTCCATCACTGGAGATGCAGTGTCTTCGTGTGTCACACAGCAGTTGATATTGAATTCTGTTTTTTATTTAACCTAGAATAATAGCCATATTTATTGTGACAGTATTACAGTAGAACTATTTATATGATTAAATTTAGTTTTATTGATGTGCACGTTTAATGTATAAAATGTAGAAATAAATGTTGCTGTTTTATGATGCTATAACATGCCTTGTTTTTTTAATCTCACACAGAGAAAAAAAAAAACAGAAAACTGCCTTTTTTTTTATGGGAGTCTTTCAAAATTATGTCTGCACAAACACCAAAACTCATATGCTACCTCCATTAAGATTTGGTGATTTACCAGAATATTAAGTTGAAGTGTGAGGTTTTTGTACAATTTAATGAAACCCTGAGAAACAACTCCACAAATTAATCTTTAAAATCACCACTCTGACCATGCTGGAGGAAGCACTCAAATCTTTTAAGAGTACCAGTACACCAGTGTAAAAGTCCTGTATCCTTAATAGTAAAACCACAAAAGTGAAGTGTATCTTGATTTTGCTGAAAATACATGTTTACATTTTTGGATTGTTAATACTGATGTGTCAGTCTAATTACAATGACACTATTGCAGATGCAGGTTTCACCTGTGTAGGTAGTTGAATTTAGAGGTTTTAAAGGGTCACAAGGTAAGTCTGGGAATCATGAGATGATTAATGGAAGAGGAAGGAAGAAAACCAAATCCTGCTACACAAATCTGGAAAATAAAGAGTTATTTCACCCATAGTTCATAATTAAAAACACCCTGGACAGGTCACCAGTTTATCACAGGGCCTGACATGTAGACAAACCACCACCCACACTCACTCCTATGGGCAATCACCAATCAGCCGAAGCTGCATCACTCTTTGGACTGCGGGAGCACCCGGAGAGAACCCACACAGGCACAGGGAGATAATGCAAACTCCACACAGAAAGGCCCCGGGTCAGCTGGGACTTGAACCTTCTTGCTTGTGAGGCAACAACACTAAGCACATCTGAAACTGTCAAAAGTAAAAATAGATTACTGGTTTGATTTTTAACAAAGCATTGTATTTTATAACCTGCAAAGTCTGAAAAGTAACTACAGTAACTCTCATATAAATGTTATGAACTAAAAAGTTCAATACTCCCTCTAAAACTTTGCTGACTTGTAGTAAATTGGAGCATAAAATAGAACTACTCAGGTTTAGGACATGAACCTCAAAACTGTACTAAAACACAGTTCAGTACTTGAGTAAATGGATTTAGATATATTCTACTACCACTTTTCTACAATCCACTGCAGATGCCGCTGAGTAATTGCACAGCAGTACAATGTGCATCTGCTGTTTGTTACGCACATAGTAAATCTGACTACAATAAGCAAGTCACACACAATAGACATTAAACAGAGGCTACTCATCTAGAGATGCCTGTGGGTGTGGGGCTGGACTCCACATCTCAATCACAAGATTGTGTGATATATAATCTCATATCACTGTAGAATGAGTCATTTTCCTTAGAAGCTGTGAGGCATGTGACTGACATTGGGTGAGAACCTTATTTCCTCAGCTAATAATCACATAATGTCTGATCACAGTCAAGGAAAACAGAGATCCACTGATTAAATGTATTGCTGATTTAAAAAAAAAGGTTTCTTAGCTCTAATTAGTGTGATGTGTTAGGTTTCATCATGTTAATGACTATTTAGCCTGTAGCAGAAAAACATATATGATAGAGAAAAAAATGGTTTAACATATAAAAATAATGTCAGTTTAAACAGCATCTTGATCATCGTATCACTTTTAGTTCAAGCACAAAGATGTACTCCAAACACACTGGTGGGTAACTGAACTTCACTGTTGCAAAAAGTTATTGTTATTATCATTCCTTGTAGGCGCACAGTCACTTCTGTGCATGGTGAGATTACCTTGTCCTCTGCACAGTAACTCAAAAGTGAGATTTTTCAATGTATGAACTCTTTGACAACTCAGAAAGGAGTTCCGCACACTGTCACCTTTCTGACAGGGTTTGTATTAAAGGCCCCCTGCTGTATAGGGTGAAGGTCTGAGGACTGAATGTGGTTTGGAATGAAAATGAGCAGATGAAGCTGCAACAATTCTTGTATATATTTACTTTCTTTTGAATTTGTCCTAAAATTATATTGGTGTGCAGGTTTGACAACATCAAGTTCATAACAGTACAATACACTGCAGTGTAGACATTTAGCTACTTTTTAAAATCCCAAAATAAATGAACAAAAGACGAATGCTTAATGGAGAATGCATATTGAATTTACATTCATCAGGTGGCCAGAAGCATAACTCCAATTCAGGCTAATTGTGCTAATGTTTCTCTGTGTCTGTGTGTAACTACAGTATGTCTACAACAACTTTTCAAGGGAATAATGTCATTATTATTTACAGCCTGTTGCACTGTCCCCAAGTGGCAGGGGAAGAACAGTTAATGCAAGTTCAGGGTTAGGCAACTAAAAACTACTTGCTTAGAGGACTAGTTCGACATTTTAGGAAATACTATGTTTTTGCACTTTTTTGCCAAGTTAGTGAAGCAGACCAGTACCACTATCATAGCTGCACAGGCAATATAAAACTACATAGTATGTAGTTCCAACAGACTGTAATTGGAAGCAAGTAACCATTTATCTTTGCATAAAAACATCTGAAGGTAACAATATAGGTTTACAAGCACCTCTAAAGCTCAGTAATAATCAATAATTACAACATATCTTGTTTGTTTAATCCACAACAAAACCAAGAGTAACAATAACACATTATGAATTTAAAGGAAGGCAAACATGGCAACAGTGACGGCAAAGCTCTACAAGGTCAAGCCAAGAAATATTCTAGCATGTAATTATACATGAACAATGTTGTTACCTTTATACAGAGTCAGCCTGGCTGTGTTTCCCATCTTGGCATAAATTTGGTGGGCCATCAGTCTTCTCGTCTAACTCTCAGCAAGACAGCAAATAATCATATCATCTAAAATGTCAAACTATTGTTAAGATTTTTATTTTTTCAGTTTTGATACAATGCATACCAATACATATTAGTGTACAGTGTACACTGTAATTTAGTGAATCACTGTAATCACTTATAGAAAGCACCTAAAATTCCCCCACTCCACTCCCACTGTGCACCAAATATGCATACAACAGTGTTCAAGTTTTGACTCTGTAATGTGCCAAGAGTCTGAACAGCAGAATCAGCTGCATCAGAATCAGAAACACCAACAAATCTCCCAGTGGGAATTCTAATAGGAAAAAGCCAATACACCAGAAGAAAACTATATTCAGGAGCGAAACAAGTAGCAACATGCCGGTCCAGTTAGCAGTTCTTGTCAGACAAGCAGACACAAGTACAACTAGGTAAATGATTGCATCCACCACCATCAGAAACAAATTATATGAACATTACACAGACAGATGGATAAATGACTCATAGTCATATATAAATAGTGTTTTTCATATAGAACATTTCAAAGGCTGTTTTAAATGTCACATACATCCAAATGAAGTTATATTCATCTACAAACTTATTATATGGTAAAATAAAATGTGTTTCCATACTACTACTACTATAATCTTGACATGTTTTGTTAGTGACTTTAATCATTAGAGCAAGAGCGTAATTTACAGTGCATGTTCATGTGCACACTGATGCCACTACTGCAAATACCGTGAGACTTTCAAATTACTGTAAACAACAAAACTTAAAACTCCCCCATAATAATGAATTTGCTATGACAAAAGAATCTACAGAGTTCAGGACCAAAGCTTAGGCCAACACAAATAGGCGGCATACAAATATTTTCAGACAATTCACATTTGGGGCGGCAGTGGCTCAGGAGGGAGAGCGGGTTGTTTCCTAACCAGAGGATTAGCGGTTCGATTCCCAGCTTTTCCAGTCAATGTGCCAAAGTGTCCTTGAGCAAGACACTGAACCCCCAGTTGCTCCCGGTGATGTCACCAGTGTGTGAGTGCTTGGGAGTGCAAATGGGTGAATGGCCAAATAATGTGAAAGTGCTTTGAGTGTGTTCTTTCAGTGTTGAAAGGCGCTATACAAATATAAGACTATTTCTTTCACCAATATTAATGGCATTAGCCACTAATATCCATCCAACACTGCCACCTGCAATCACACTCTGTGCTTGTCACAGAAAACGCAACTGGTTTTAGGTTTTTAAGGTACTCTTGTGATTTACATTAAAAACAAAGACCAAATCACTAAATCTGTTCCTGACTTAAACATTCTCAAGCCTGTTTTGCTAATTCAGCAGGCTCACAGAAGGAGAAACTGACACCTTATAACTCAACATCATGAGCTGAACCTTCATATCCAGATATAAATAGATTAGTGAAACATTTTGAAACTCCTCACTGTCCTTCCATTCTTGAAATAAAGGCAAACTATGTGAGCATGAACTACTCCCAGTTAAAACCTCTGTTGTACAAGACAAGCCAGAACAAGACAAAATTCCTGACATGATGTGAAATGTTGCCTTTAAAACATATACACATTAACTAATTTACAGTGCTTACAGTGCAGGTGTCAAATAGGATAGTTCATATGATCAGATTTACACATCATTACATTATGTTGCCAAGTGCAGCAGATACAAGCAAATCTTAGAGTGTTACCTTTCCTCATACATCACAGTCACTGTGGTGAATGGACCTGAACTGCGGCTGGTGAGTGAAGTGACTCTAGCGGACCAATATGTCATGAAGTAATAGTATTTGGAGTAGCATACAGAACGATGAGGTGTAATTCTTCTCATTTCACATACATAAGTTCTGTCGGAAAAGCACAGCTTAAATGTAGTAGGTATGATAGGGGACATCTGGTGATGCTTTACTACTACTCAGCTGATGATTCCTCTAACTGGGAGCAAGCTATAGATGATCAGAGGTGTGGATGTAGCCTATATGTTAGCTTGGGGTGGAACTGCTTGAGAAGCTGCAAATGGTTACAGTCAGTCATAATGCTGGATGGTTAGCAAATCCAGTTTGTGCCAGATTGCAAACCTGTAATATGGATGTATCACTCCTGGCACCATTAAATGTCTCTACTTGCTGCCTTTCTCAGCATAAGTGACAGGTAAAATGGCTTTGAATGCTAAAATTGCTTTGCCATTGGTTGCTTCACTGTGCTTCATAATGTCACACAAGAAGGTAATTTCCTGGTTGCATGGCCCCCCTGTCAATCATCATCACTCCTTGTGAAGACAGACATTTGGATTCTTTTTAGTTCAAACTTGGTTTACCAGAAATAACATACTGACAGGGCTAATGGTGTGAGCATACCTTTAATAGAACTCAAACCTAAGGCAGAGTGAGTGTGACTAAACTGAACAAACATGCATGTTTTGAAAAGTAATATACTGTAGGTATTGCTTTTTTTATCAAGAAAATTACAGGCCTAATCATAGGGGACTGTCAGGGACAGCGTGTATGCATCTATAAAAAAGGACACAAAATAAAGAGTTTGTCTATGAGTTATGTAAAATTCATTATTCCACTCAAGCATGCAAACGTTTTTTCATCCTACATATTATCAAAATTGAATGTGTCATTAATGTTAATGTAATGAGTTGTTTATTACTGATAAAGTTTGTATGCTAATTTTGATCATGGATATTGGATAATGGACAGGAATTGATTGGTTGTTGCTGTTGTTTCCTGGTCAGAACAATGCTTTTGCAATGCTTTGGTCATTTATATAGATGTACTACCACAGTAAGTAATAGATCTACAGCTTATCCATCTTCCTCCACTGGTTGGCTACTTGCATCACTGGTGATGAGCTGATGTGTCATCCACTTCGAGGTATTTCTATTTATAGGAATGAATGTTTCCATGCCATGCAAACTGTGAGTAAGTAAGAGGTTCATCCACCAGCCCGCACGTGCTTCGTGCTCGCCCCTGAGCCCTTCATCCCGTTTGTTTCGCCATTGGTCTGGGATGATGTCATCTACAGTAGAGACAATAGAGCCCACCTCCCCGTCAGTGTCTCCTCGCACACTCATCGCAGTTTAGAGTCACACACGCTTAGACTTGACGCCAGCGGAGTTGGCAAAGCACTTGTGATGACTTTTATTTATTTATTCGTTTATTTGAAATCCAACAGAGCTGTGCATTTCCCACCCAAACTAGGTCTTTTATAAATCTTTTTTTTAAACACATGAACAAACGAGTAGGCAGGGAAGCTGGTACACATCTGGATCACAGCAACTCCTGGGGTCGGGACACTACAGACATGAGGATTTCTCATTCGGCTGCGCATAAATGATGAACACACTACAGCGTTGCGGCTCTTGATGTAAGTGATGTTTGTGTTTAGTAATGTTACTCATCGTGGCGCTCGGTGCGCTCGGCCTGCAGCCTGGGAGTCCCCCATCAGCAGGCTGTGTAGCCATGGTGTCTGGCTGTCACACTGCTAGTCAGCTTTAGCTTACAGCTCGGATCTCAATGTGTCTGCTCAATGTGGCGTCTCGTGTATTTTAATTTGCGTTTAAATTGCTGCCATATCAAAACCAAGCGCTGCAACCTCGTATTCCTCGCCGCTCCCCAAAGGATGTCAACACAGGATTGTTGGCCATAATACGCGTGTATTATGTAGCGTATTGTTGTTATGAGATAAATAACTGCAGACACGTGAGCGTGCCAAGTACAGAAAAGGCTAATATATAAATAAATAAATATACATATGCACACTTGATCAGAGTGAGTAGCTGAGTGAAGGTACAGGCCTGGTGTCTCGGGCCCTGCCACCCACTTCAGCTTTATTTCTCATCTCATGGTAAAGGTTCAGACACTGTGCTACGAAGATGGGATTAGAAATACATAGAAATTGAGCACTGCGCCATCTAGCGACTGTATAAACAGCAATTTGCGGTTTCTATTACTGGTCTGCAGATTATCCTTATAAACCACTGTGCAGGGAACAGGGTACATATTTATAGCTGCTTTTATTCTGCCTGTAGTGGTGTTGCTGCGAGGTGGAGCAGGAGAGATGTGCAGCACGTGGGCACGTTGTGCACGTTTTGAAAAGCAAGAGCCGGCGATTTGTTTCATGGTGGAGCCTCAGTTCATGGTCAGTTATGCAGAAATGCAGCAGAAACAAAAGGATGTGCCTGCTACAGATGTCGTCCTACTGAGAGGAAGGAGCAGCTACACCCATGTGGCTGATGGGAGGGAGCTTGATTGCTCTAATTGGAAATCAGACATGCGTTGGTTGAAGCACACTAACCTATTTTTCCAAAAAGAAGAAAACCTGCGACTATTAGCTGTGGTTAGACTTGAGGAAGACTTTTTTACCTAACGAAGTAGGAACATGTACATACAAATTTAACCCCTGTGTGCAAACCGGTGTTGATATCCTGTAATATGACAGTATGACATGATCCCTGCCATTGAAACAAATCATCCAACCCTGCAACTGTGAAGTTGAAGCTGCTGCTACGGATATTTTGATGTTCTGACCTGTAAAACTGACTGTCATGGGCAGCCATAACAATGATGGTGTAGTTTCACTCTAACATTGATTCACTGACTGATTCTCTCAGCAGATATCAGATTTTATGTTCTTGAAAAGATAAGTTTTGAAATTCAACTAAACTGATCAGATCCATGTAGTTCAATGCAACAAACTAATTACAATGAAAGGGGATTGCTCAGGTTGGGGAAATTGTTGGCTCAGAAAATATTCACGAGATTTCTATGATGGACATTAAATCACTGTGTAGAATAGCAGCACGCAGTCTCACTGAATAGCTTAGTGTCCTAACAATAAGAAAGTAAGGCAGCAACTAACCATGATTTTCATTAGTGACTGATTTACATATCATAACGTAGAACCAGAGAAAGCAGCACATTTTCATATTTGAGAACCATCAAAATATTATCCTTTTGCGTGAATGATGACCTTGACAATTAATCAGTTATCATAATGCCAATTCATTTCTCTCAGGGCTCCAGTTTACTCCCACAGTCTATAGACACACAGGCCAGGAAACTAGGAACAGTTTGTTTATGTGTGCTATGTGATCGACTGCTGCCATATCCATTGCCCAGTGCATGCTGGGATAGTCTGCTGCCCCACATTACTCTGGCTGTGTCTAAAATGACTCCCTATTTATAGTGTGCTATATATCGCCCTCAGAAATGACCATATGGCATGTACAGTATGCTTTCCACAATTCTTTTTCTTTTCTTTTTTTTACAGATGCAAACACTGTTACTCTACCCAAGAGGAAGAGCTGTCATTAATGGGCTGTCCAATGTTTCTTACATTCCCCACATAACAGAGCTTTGTAAGAAACCCCAGAGCATTAATAACAATCATTTCATTAAGCGTCCTGTCTTGTATTGTTGTTTTTTAGGACACTCATACTTTGTTTAAGGGTTTGTTCAAGGATGTGAAAATAAGGTTTGTCAGAGGGGAAACAGAAACTGATTGCTGTTTTGTTACCATGCTACAAAAAAACAGATGTTGCTGTTGAATTTTTTTGTTCAAGGCGAGCAACTCCCTGTCAGATTGAATAGTGTCAGGTTGTTTTTGGTGATATTTTTCTGAGGGCAACGATTTGCAGAAGACAAAATGATTAGGGGACCAGTTTAGTGTGTGATACACACCAAGGAGCCCTGAACGTGTGTGTCTTCTGATTTCCCCTCATTGGCCTATAGTGTTGTGAACTCTGATGGGACAGTGACACACAGCAGATTACAGTGAAAAATAAATTCAGCAATAGGCTAAACCAGATTAACAATAAACAGAGACTTTTTAGAGTTCTCAAGTTACTTCACTCAGGATCAACTAAACAAACAGAAGCAGCGTTTTAGATTTTCAGTGAAGTCAGATGTAGGAATGGTTAAACACACAAGGCTCATTCTTGTGTTATCATTGTGCTATTATCATGTCATTGTTGATAAAACACACTCTCAGTTTGGCATCTGAGTCACAGCCAAGTCATGCATCAGAGTTGCAAGTCATTTTCCTACCTGTCATTAGATGTGTGACTTAAGCCTGAGTAGAGTGTGCCACCCTGTCAGCTTGTCTTAAGCCCACGTCCTTGTTCATTTCTCAGGCAAGCATTTCTCCTTTACAAGACTTATTTTTTTTTACTTCATTTGACCATTTGTTTCCTGCTGTCTCCCTCCAGAGGTTTACAGGACATTCATTTCAATTTATTTGCATACCACACCTTCTTCAAATCATGTTCTTCTTAAGTTATTTTAGAGAAACACTTGACACGTAAAGGTAAAATAACATGCTTAAGCATCACTTTTTCTATTTAAAGAAGTTGAAGTCTTCCAATATCTTATGACAGTTTTAATTTGACATCTGTGGTGTGCACACAGCTGGTTAATTATTGAAACTCTGATCATACAGAGACACAATAGCACACATTAACACAAAGGCACTGGTTATTACATCCTCACTGTTAACTGGTAACTGAGTAACTCAAGTTAAAAAGGTTTGGGGTTAAATGTCTCTTTCGAAGGTGAGTTTCAGCCTGCTTAAGTAACAATTTGTGATGGGCTGGAGGTGCTTCTCTCTTGCTGCATTTTCCCAACTACAGCCCACTGCAGTTACAAGGAAACCTGTTTCCACCCTGGTGGACATTAAAGGGGAGGGTCGACATGCTGATTTCAGCCTTGTACTATTCTGTACTTGGTTTCTGAACTGAATGCTACCCACAAGGCTTTGGTGGTCAGTCTAATATATTTTCAGGGTTTAACAATGAATCACAGAGCCTGTTTTTTGATGTTTGCTTGTTTGATGCCAGATCAAGCTTGAGTGTTTGAATCCTGATTATTGTGATAATTTCCTGCCTTTGTGCTGATCAATGAATTTGCTTCTTCTCTGATAGATTAGAAGATTAGAAAGTAGAAATTTGACCCATGAAAGCTCACACAGTGATTTTCTATCTGGCCTGTTGGTGTTCAGGCAAGCAACCAAAACATCTAGAATTCTATATTATCATTGGATTTCCAAACTACACTTACACCTGAAAGTGAAATGAAACTGGTTTTTGGCCTCCCCGTGATAGACAAAAGACTGAAACAGTCTTTTTCTAACAAGCTGTCCACACAATTTCTTTATTAAATCTAAAAGCAATGGTTTTATGTTTTTAGAAGTGGCCTCTTGTCAAGCGTTAGCTGGGAAGATTCATACCACTCTCATCTCTCTGTTAGATATGAAGCTAAAGCTTAGCTTAAAGACTAGAAATAAGGAGAGACAGCTAGTTAGGCTCTGTCCAAAGCTTAAAACTACCTGCTCCTCCAAAACACACCAATTTGACAGATTTTATCTTGTTTTGTGCAAAAGCTGGTGTAAAAATCAGTTGTGGTTTTACAGGGGGATATGTGGTGGACTTGACCAGAAGCAGTGGCTATACAGTAGCTGTCACTACAAGGTTGCCTGGCAATTATTACTTAGCCCAAATAGTAATGTAATAAAATAGAATAATGTAATGTAATAATGTTAATTTGGTTATCATTTTACAAATTTTGTTGTACATTTTAATTTCCTTATTTGTTTTATTAAGATTCTACAACTGCTTTGCTTCTTAAGTACACCAGTGGTTAGATGCCTGAGACAGCACTTTTTATACTCCTATGATAGCTTTGCTATGCAGTCACTAATTATGTTCAGTTTGGTGACTTTGTAAATCAGTCAACAGAGTTTTTATGTTGTCAAATTGTTTGTCCGTCTGTCTTGTGGGAGTGAATTGCTTCACATTTGGCACATCCATTTGTGCTCAAAGATGAACTGATTAGATTTTGGTGGTCAGTGTGACCTCATGTCACTCCCATTCTTGTTGAACGCGATATCACTGGAGCCCGCTATTGATTTTCAGTGACATCAGCACCTCTGCAGGAAGCCTCACAGAATCTCCTGTAGATCTGTGGCACCACCTGTTTGACCGTCAGTGATATTTGTGTGTACACTGTTGTGAATATCCTGTCTTTTTCTTTTGTGAGCAGTTCCTGCAGCACTTGCTCTCCAGCTGTCAGTTTGGTTACATATAAGAGAAGTGCACCACCACCTGTTTTTTTGTCCAGCGTAGAGCTAAACACAAATGAAAATGTGGATATGTAGATGTTTCTTTGACAGAAATGGTCTACACATGAGCCTCTGCAAACAAGTCTCAGGTGACAAATTTCCCTTTTAGTCTTTAGATGAAAAAAAAATGCAGCAGACAAAGAGAGTCTTTAACTCAGTAACTGAGCAACACATCCTCATGCTATTGCTTGGTTTTTGCTCTGGTGTTGTCCACTCTGCTGTGTGGGTGTTTTGGGCTGTTAAATGCTTTTTTGATGAAGAAGCTGCAGAAAGCCAGGGTGGAGAGAGGCAATGAAAAGATTGCCATCAATCATGCACATCCAGACAACCATCTGCTCTCAAAAACACCAACAGCTTGTCCCCAAAACACTCACTGCACCAACTCTGCAGCTGTAAACCACACTGCCAAAATCTGCGCTCTGACTGATTGCTGTCATGTGCAGAAATATTCTTTGTAGTCTACTCGCTACTATGTCTTACACGGTTCTCTTGTCCTGTATGTGAGGGCCCATCATTTCATGCAAGTCAATATGCACTGTGCTGTTTTTTCTCATTTTTAAGTCTATTCATTTTGTTGTTCTCAGCATATACAGTTATTCCAATTGAATTTTACTTTATAAAATATTACACATCTTAGAGGTGCTAAGCAGAAGTAACAAAATAATTTAAAGTGTCTAAAAACAAACAGTAACATTGCAGGTTTTACTCAGGTGTTTGAGAAGTGTTCAGTCATCTGGAGGAACATTAGCAAGCGTAGCCTACCGTTCTCCCCTGTCTGCTGCCTGTGACTGAAAGACTGTTATCTTTATCTGCTGGCAGGTGGCACATATTTCTTTTCATCATTACCCAGTCATGGGTTTGAATTCTGAAGCAGCTAATGTGGTCGCAGAACTCAGCAAAAGTTAGCCTTGTACTTAAATATTAAAACACCCCTAATCATGCGCATACATTTGCCTTTCCTCTCCTTGATTAATCCTGTGATGGTTTTTTAGTCAACCTAATATAAGTAGCTATCTAAAGCTAAAAGCTTTATGACCCCCCATACAGTAGCTGTTATGTCTCAGTTCTTCTGAAAGATGCTCAGAACCTGCTCCTCTGAAGTCTAATGTAGTAGCACTGCACAGTCTTACATACTGTTATCAGTTGTCTGACATGTAATATTCTGCGGTTTTCTACTCAGTACTTGGCCGTGCTTCTTATAAAAGTAATGCTGAAGTATCAACACATATGACCAGGAGTTATTGTGTTCACTTGCATCTACAGTTTTACACATTTCTATAGTTAAATGTTACAGAATGTCTGCTGACCCTGTGCTTGTAAAATATATTCAAAATATGTTTTTATGTCCTTAAATATGTCTAGCAAGGGGTCATTAACAATGTCTGAGTCTGCAGTGAGCCAGACTGTCTTTCTGCTCTGCCACCTAACAGTAGCACTCTGTCGTCTGTTGTGTATGTGTGTGTGTGTGTGTGTGTGTGTGTGTGTGTGTGTTATTTTTGTCAAATTGGCTGCCACCTCAGAGGTAGTCTGGTATCTGGCAATTGCCACAATTAACAAGGGGGCCGATAATGAAAAATGTCAAATCACAAAAACAATATTTGTTTCTTTGATCATGCAAGCAACAGTTTCCTCATTTGACGAGCACCAAACAAGCCTGTACTTTGCACTCTTTGGTTGTAACTTCCAAGTAAAGCAGAATGAAAGACAATAGTGCAAACACACTGAAGAACACTCAGCATATGTTGAGTGTTGGCAGAGCAGGTAGCTTAAAGACTTAAATAAGATTTCATTAATGTGTTGGGAAGCCAGATTAATTGGGATCAACCAACCGGAGTGATTTCACATAAACAATTATTTGAACACTATTTCACTTAGCCTCCCAATCAGCTGTGCTCACATCATTAAACTGTTTTATTGTCATAGGTGAATCCTGTCTGCCTCAGCTCGAGGGTGGCAGGATATCTGAATCTTCATCAGTCTTTGCTGTGTTATATCAAATCATGTAAATGTCATGGATCAAAAGTCCCGTAAACCAGATCACCATGGCTGACAAATGAGACTTCATCTGAGATGGCTTGAGGGGTGGAATTGCATAATATTTTACTGGACCATTATCAAACAGACCCACATGACATAACAAAGCAGACAATTGTTATTGTCTTTTAGTTTTCCCATTTAAATTGTGCTGCAAATTTGACTGTAGTGATGTGACATTTTAACGTATGCTCCCAATATACGTAGACATTTTAATGTAACACTGTACAGTCCCGTCTCATAGTTGCTGTGTTAACATGCATGTGCCAGTGAAACTTAATCACTCCTGTACTTTGCTTTAGTGTTTCCTTCTCTCTCTGTGGCTTTTACTGACTGTTGAAGCTGTGAGTGAGTGAAAAGGCTACTAGAGCGTGGCTTCAGTTTACAGTGTGTGAGGGAAGAGTGACCAGAGCAATAGTGACTTCCACCATGCTATATGCGATGTACACGTTTGCTGTTTGGTGGTGTTTTGTTCTTCTGGATAACAATGTTATGTGAGGCTGGTATATCACCACTTTGTGGGGTTTAAGGGATTTCTTCATTTAAATGGCAAAAATACTAATACCCTTAGAGACATCTAGCCGAGCAGATAGTTATGTTTTGTAATGTGCATATGTTATGCAGGCATACTTATCTTGTTTGGCATCTCAGTCTTGTGTGTTATCATGCTAATGTTTGCACTAATTACAAACTACAGCTGAAGCTGATGGGATTGTCATTAGTTTTGCAGGTATGTGGTCATAAAACAAAGTATTGGGCTGCATTTTGAATTGAGCTAAATAGTGCAAAATGAAAAGTCTGAGGTTCATCATTGAATGTCTGCACCAAATTTCATGGCAAACCATCCAACAGTTGTAGAGACATTTTAATCAAAACCATAAATCAACCTCAAAGTGGTGCTAGATCAAAAGTTAGGGAATCACCAAAATTAGTGGGATTGATCCTCTGGGGACTATAAAAAAACATATTGTCATAATCCATCTGAAGTACTTCAGTTTGGTGAACTGACCAGCTGACAGACAATAATGCCATCGCGAGAGTAAAAGAAAGTCACTTTTGGCATTTCCCGTTTAGGGGTCGCCACAGCGAATTGTCACACTGACGACTTGCATGTTGACATTTAGCACGTGCTTTACGCCGGGTGCCCTTCCTGCCGCAACCCTGACTCAAACCTGGGTCACAGCGGCAAGAGAGCTGGGCCTTAACCACTAGCCTACCAGGGACAGCAATGCCATCCCTAGATTCATACTACTAAAAATGTTTGTTTTTTTAATGGCCCTTTGAACTGCCTCTTTAAACTGAGTAAAACTTTATTTTTCTATATGTGTTAGAGAAACACTTCAGGTTTTAGAGTCAACCCAGTTCAATCAGTGAATAAGTGCTCCTTTCTACCCTCACCGGCCACTTTATTAGGTACACCTGTTCAATTGTATGCACCTCAATGCAACACCTCCACCTTAATATCTGTGTTTATGGAGCTCAAAATGTTTCCGTTTTTGATGAAATTGCCATAAATGTATAAACACAATTACATATTTATTATTGAGGTCATAGTTAAAGGTGGTGTTGTACTACACTACATTATATTCAGGGGTGTCTCAATATTTTTGTCCTTCCCAGTTACATACATGAGAGGGTCAGAATATTAGGAGCACTTTGAGCTTCATAAACACAGGCAGAAGTGTTGCATTGAATTGTACAGGTGTAACTAATAAAGTGGCCAGTAAATGTGGACTCTCCGGTTTACACAAACCTTATAAACACAACAAGTGCATACTGACTACTAGGCAGCGATACAGTTCAACTTAACAGATTAGAAAGTTCTAGAGCCTGTATACAGACTGACTGCATCACTTGTCTATTCTTGACTGGGAAATCTCTTACTCTCTTTCAAACATAACTGTATTTTGCCATCCTCAGCTGTGCTTTGAACTTAATGCTAATAACATGCTAAAATCTTCCAAGGTGAACCCCCCGTAAAACATTCTGTCAGTGTGGCAAAAACCAAATGAAAGTACTTCATCAACCAAAGAACTTCTGTGTGTACTGAACATCTCAGACTGATTGTATGTAACAGTGTGCATATCACATTGAACCACAACGGCATAGTTTTAATTTCTACTCCATAGATAGGTAAACAACGGTATATGTACTGATGAAAAGAGATTTGTAACACTCTAAACAAAGCGGGTAATTGAGAAACCCCATAATTTAATTGGCATAATGCAGACATAGTAACTTGAAAAAACTTAGAAAAATCAACTGGACTAGGTTTTTAGGTCGAAGACGTTTCACCTCTCATCTAAGAGGCTTCATCAGTTTTGCCCGAATGGTGTTGAGTCGGAGATATTTATCCCCATCGGTGGTGTTTCAGTACTTTCACTCCCTTTCAAGTAGCTCCAAGGTTGGTAAATCCAACCTGTGATTTTTGTGTCTTCCCCCCACAAATCCCTCATGCTGCAGGTGACCACATTCCCAAAGTAGTGAAATTAATTCCAACAACTGACAATAACATCATGGATCGTTAGAATCCGCTGGTTCACCAGCAACACATCACATGCAGCAGACACAATGGCCTAAAGCAGTCTAAACAAACAGGTACTGTATTCTGAGGAAATCCAGCATTGATGAGCTGATCATTCACCGCCATGGGGGTTTCACTGGCCGGCTGCTAGTAGGTTAGACCTGGTCAGGTAAAACAGCGAGTCCCTGTTCAGGAACATTCCTGGACATGCAGTAACCTCATGCCCTGTATTTTTCTCCACATCCACTGTTCACAGTGTAGGCAGCAGGATGGAAAATATATCGACAAAAAAACGTGCGGTTGAAAAATTTCACTTTTGCACCGGTGGATGTCAGGCAAGCTCACACGAACGTGCAGCTGCCTGGAGATAATGACAATTCAAGGAAATCCTTAAACTATCACATATTTATATTGTCTCGTGAGTGAGAGTTTGAGAGACATGTATAAACCGAGTTGCTTCTGCATAGAGATACTAGAACATACACACACCTCATTTTTTGAACTTTAGGTCACATCTAAGATGATAATTCACCAACATTGTAGATAAGTCAAAAAATAACATTCATACGCCCAGCTACACCCAGTTAATCCCTTTTTGCTGTGTCATGATAATAAATCTTTTACCGCCAGCTGAGATACAGTATATTGTTGTCTACCTATTGATCTCCTGTTTATACCATGGCCTGGACAAATGTTCATTTATAATTGGCCCAAAGGATTCAGTTAATTTAATTTATACCAGAGGAAGAATGAACATGCTAGAGGGCTAGGTGCAGAAAGTGTTTCATTTCAGATAACTTATGGCTCAAGAGCATTTAACAGTGTTTAAACTGGAGAATCAGACTGAGCTATTAGCTAAGTGTGAGAGTCACTGTGTCATTTTTCAGCAACACAGCTGTGCCAAAACAGCAACGTGAAACGATTTTCCTAACAAGTTACTGTCACGATTCGGTTCTGCTGTTTCCTGTCAGGCTTTTATTTTGATTCTACTTCCTGTTTTGTTTCACCATAGCTTAGGTCTTTTTACTTTCTTCCTTACTCAGATTAGTTTTACCTGCTCCTTTATTACCTGCACCTGTGTTCCCCTCTATTTAGGCAGCGTCCTCCCACAAGGACGCTGCCAGATTGTTCTAGACCCCAGCTCTGACTTTCCAGCATTTTCTTCGGTTTTGGTATTTTGTGTTTCTGATCCCGGACTGTTACCTCTGACTATTCTATCCTGCCTCGCCCACTTGTTACGGACTGCTACGGTGTATGATTATCGGACTTTCTCTTTTGGACAACGAACTTTGGATTCCCCTGGATGTATGTGTTTGCTGGCTCTGACCTGGGACTGATACCGACCGTGAGTTTTGTGTTTCACCTTGTCTTGTATGGTTTTGTTTAGTTTTAGTTCTCTTATTAAAGAGACGGTTTTGTTCATCACTTCCTTGTCTGGCCATTTAATGAGTTCACCAAACACTTTTCGGCCACATTACACGCGCCGTTATTGACAGTACAATCTGGCCAAAACGAACTCAGCCAGCGAGGAGGTTGGAGCCAGCCGATCTCTAGTCCTGCAAACACGCCCATCATAAACAGACAGTACCAGCCGATCATGGCAGGTATGGGCCCAGCAGACAAACACCGGGGGCTGGGGGGCCTCGCCTATATGCAGGCCTATCAGCAGATATGGCTCGCACTAAGAGGCCCCACCCCATGAGTTCCTTCGCCTCCAGGCGAGTGTACGAGCTGCTGCCACTGGGCCCTTGCAGTCTTGCCCAGCGCAGAGCCCCCCT
>NW_018127927.1:1257055-1257950 GCF_001952655.1 Monopterus albus
CACCAGGGTACCAGGTCTACAGTGTGCCGACGAGATCCTGCCCCTAGAGGCAATTACCTCTGGTCCTGTAGGGCTTGGCTGAGCCGCCAAAGCCCTCTCCATGCCCCTGCTCCCTGTCTTTGAGGGGCTCGGCGAGGACACCTTGCCCCTGCTCCCTGACTATGAGGGGCTCGGCAAGGACGCCTTGCCATTTGTCCTGGTGACCTGAAGGAGACTACAGATCTGTCTGGGCCAGTCCATGAAAACTAGACCTTCTTTGAAAAACTGGACAGCATTTGAAGGTAATGTCTGTTTTACTCTATGGCCCAGATGTTACCTGATGTCATCTATGGCTGTTGCAGTGTGTTGGGTAGTTGTCTGTGCAAGTAAATTGTATATTGGAGTACAGATTTATTTGGTTATCTCATTTATTTATAGGTGTTCCTAATGGGAGTGACTGATGTTCTGAAACTACGGGTCATCCTTGATGATGTCAATGCTGAGCGGCTTAGTTTGCCCTCTCGTCCTGAAACTGTAAATGCCCTCATATTTGAGGTGAAAAATAAGCTGAACCTGACTTATGACTTTCGCCTTAAGTTTCAAGACCCAGAGTTTGACAATGCACTCTGCAATTTAGTTAACATAGAGGACCTAAAATCCAAGGCAACTATTAAGATAGTTAGATTAGTTGAGTCAGATAGGAGTTCAACCAGCACAGATGACACAGTGCATATGCAGGGTGCATATGGTCATGGATAACTAGATAGAAAAGTTTGACTGTCAGCAGACAGGATGGTTAATATTATTATTATTATGTGTATAACTGTAACCGTAATCATATTTTCTTATGTTTAATGTCATGACATATCACTAGATGTCATGTCAGAATGTTTTTAGATACACACCACAATCAACA
>NW_018127927.1:1258469-1269703 GCF_001952655.1 Monopterus albus
TAGTTCTCTTATTAAAGAGACGGTTTTGTTCATCACTTCCTTGTCTGGCTATTTAATGAGTTCACCAAACACTTTTCGGCCGCATTACACGCACCGTTTCTGACAGTTACAGAAAAATTAACTACTCACAATGCACAAGTATTTGTGGGTAAAGGTTAAATACAGCTAAGCATCCATTTCTGGTAGAATATTTATCTCTTGTTACCATCAGCTATGAATTGGCTTATTATTTCATGTGACTTACGACATCTTATTAAGAATGAGGGAGAAAGGTTGTTGCAGTTAATTTGATGCAGCTTTTGTGACAGAGCTTTTATGAAATATCACTGCCATCAGGATTAGCTGGGATTATTTGCTGCTAACATCAAATAGGTACACACTCTTGCACTTTCAGATTTTGAATTTTAAATGCTAATGGCATTGAATATTATCAGAAAATGTTTTATAATAAATTTTAAACTTCTATAAATATAGATGAGCATTAAATGTCTGGCAGGTTGCCCAAGTATAAGCACACTGTGAGGTGCATGTTTAAATCAAACCTCAGTGGTTGAGTTTTATGAAAACATTTCTCCTTTGCAACAGCTGTGAAAGCAAATATGTGTGATGTTAAAAATTGAGATGTAACATTATTGATTGTTGGTTTTGTATCTGTTCTAGTATGTTTTGGTATGCAGAAGACACCTTATAGGTGACTTACAAAAATATGCAAAACACCAAATCTATTGTTTTTGTGAATGCGGTGTCATTATTGCTGTTTTCATTGTGGATTTGGGGTTTTGCTTTACATTTCACAGATAACTGACTTGATTCTTTTTAAATGTTTAAATTCCATAATTTTATGCTATGTGTGTATGCACTACATCACAAAGATTCATAGCTGCAAATCAGTGTTCAAAATTCTGAATCAATGTGTTTGCATCTAAACTGATAGAATGTAAAGTGTGCCCCACATTTTCAGTGTTTGTGCAGTTACAGTCATTTCCTGACTTCTGTCTTGTTCTTCTCTAGCCCTTTCCAATGGACAGCTCTGCATAAATCCAGATGCCTCCCCTCCCTCTTGATGAGCGCATAGTGGTCATCCAGCATCCTAAAAACTTGGCTCTGTGTGAGGCTTCCCCACAAACCATTGCACAGCATTCTTCTCAAATTTCAGTGTCCTCGAATGGACAAGTTGCCCACCCTCCTCATCTCCACCCTTCTCAGTCCCGTATCTATTCACCCTCCAATAAATCTCTGACTCTGTCATGCAGGTGCAGATCATCCCACACACAGAAATTCAAGGGTGACCAGCATATCATCCCAGCAGGTGTGAGACACATCCCAAGCCACTGTCATAGCAATGGCACAGTAACTCTCGGCCCACGGCTGCCCTCCCACACACATACTATTGATATCAGGGTGACAGTGGACAAAGGGGAACGGGGCAGAGGATTCAGCAGCTCATTAGGTCGCAGCGGAAGTGTTAAAGGTGGCAGAGAGAAATGTGCCTCTTTACAGTTGGATCAAGAACAGTGTGAGAGAACTGGAACTGCAAGGAGGTCAAGCTGTGCTGAACACAAGTTGCAGCGAAGTCGCCACAACCAGCTGTCATCTTCCCCAGGAGAGGTCATACAGTTCATCCCTGCTCAGGCTCAGCAGCATAAGTTCAGAAGTGAAAAGGCAAAGGAAAATGCTGGTTTACTTAACAGAAGTGACCAAGAATGTCCCTCTCTAGCTCACAAGAAGAAATCCAAACTGGGAACTGTTCATCAAAGCCATAATAGTCATAGTCCGCCCTACCACCACAGCTCTGTCCCAGTGCCCCATGCTGCCATCCTAAATGCCAACTATCCCCCATCCCCTTCCTCTCATCCCTCTCAACCCACCCATATTTCAGTTTTATTTCAGCAAGCCAGCCAGCCACACCTTCCCTGCACCAAGGATCACCACCCCCACATTCTTCATGGTCCGTCCCTCTCCCCCCGCTCCTCCCACACCGGAGGGTTCCCCAGCCCTGAGCATACTTGTACCATCGACTGCACTCACCCATTCAGTTGTGGCTGCTGGAGGCTGGTAAGATGCAGAGGGTGTAAAGCGTACTCTGATAGCTGCCAACGAGGTGGAGGAAGCTCTTCCACTTCATTTTCCTGTGTTCACAATGTCGGAGCAGTGAAGCGAGGAAGCAAAGACATGGGCCTGAGAAATCTGGGTGGGTGCCTCTCCACCACCTCCACTTCCAACACCTCCTCTTTGAACAGCACTGTGTCTGACTGCCAAGCCAACCTCTTCAAACCTCTCCGCTGTGCCTCCTGCTCTGGTGAGGCTGGAAACTTTGAGAGTCCTGCTATCCTCCGCAAAAAACTGGTAGGAGGATGCCTGCCCTGTACACCACTGTCCTCCTCAGCCCCTCTCCGGGCAATACAGAGGTGTGTCATGGGCTGCAACCTAAAAGCCTCTCAGACTGGCAGTTCTACCTGCAGCTACTGCAGCAGTGACCCTATAGTTGTTACATTCAACCCTCACCGAGGAAAACCCCCAGGAAGAAACATTGGAGCAGCACATTCAACAGGTATATTTCAAACCGATGATGATGACTATAGTGTGCATACTATCTGGCCTGACGAACTGGCCAAGAAAATGATACATTCTAAAGCCCAAAAGAATCACTGTGCAGGGATGGGAGCAGGGGTCGGGAAGACCTGTGCAAGCCAGGCCCAGAATGGTAGTACTGGAACAGGCCTTGCCTTCTTGGAGTGTCAAAACCTCCAGGAATATGCACAGTCTCAGCTTAAAGACCATGCAGGCCGGTGGCAACTCCAGCGGGGCAAAACACCTGCCTTTGATTTTACGGGCTGCAGGTCAGGATCTGGGTATGACAAAGGCCAGAACTCACTGAAAAGACTCTTGAATAAGGCAGAAGATGGAGGAATGGCTGATGGTATGATGCAAGATGGAGATGTAGCATATACTTGTTCTCCCACTCCTTGCTCTGCCTCCCCACCATCACCTGTGTCCTTTTCACCGCCACCATCTGCCCCTAGCACACTCGTCAAACCCAAACCCTGGCAGAGAGACAGGGAGGGAGGACACTCTCTGCCGTCAGCTCAGTCTCTTCACCTGACCTTGAACTCCCTCAACAGAGAGCAAGATGAGGAAAGCAGCAGAAGTAAGAACATCTTACAATGCACCTGTGACAATGTTGAAATATAGGCTACATAATAGATATTTCTATCCCCACTTCACACCCACCCACTTACAATTTAGCTTTCAGTTTCATAGGACCTACTTTTGATTTAGTTCACTGGTGATTATTTACATTAAATTTTGTTGCCATGCTATACATGTTCTCAGGTAGTATCCTTGTCTCTTCATGTTTTGTGGGCACAGTTTAAACTTTAACGTGGCCGTCTTAAGACATGTCTCCACCTTTTTTTTTTTTTTGATTTGATTTATTCTTTCAAACATGTAACAGTCAATATGTCAAAACACATAATTCCACACATATCCACAAGTATATTATCAATTTGCTTATACCTAGTACATGCTTGAAAGGAGTAGGAAGAAGTTAGACTTATCTAGTCCTACCCCCTAACATCATTTTTCTCTGTCTCATCTCCTTCCAGTGCGCCTTTCTCTGCCACTCTCCTCTTCATTGCCAGCATCTCTGTCCGATGAGACTGTGATGACTCCTGACGCGGAGAATGCTGTGGTCAGTCCCATCCTGCCTTTCCTGTATCTGGGGAATGAGAGAGATGCCCAAGACCTGGACCTGCTCCTACGCCTCAACATTGGCTACGTGGTCAACGTGACCACACACCTGCCCCTCTACCATGTCAGCTCTGGACTACACTACAAAAGGCTGCCAGCCACTGACAACAGCAAACAAAACCTTCGACAGTACTTTGAGGAGGTTTTTGAGTTTATTGGTGAGTCCCACCTCTGTTATGTTGTCATGTTTGTGTGTGTATATTGTATGTTGAAGAGAGTGAGTCAGCAGTATAGATTGAATGGGCAAGTTGCCTGAGGGCCCAGTGTACTCTGTCAGGTGGTCAAATTGCTTCAGAAACTCACTGCCCCCACAAGTTTCTGATGTCATTTTGAAAGGGAAGTGGGGCATTTCTGTGACTTTCCAAAACCAACAGTTTGACAGCTACACCCACTTCATACTGTAACTGATTTGGTGTGCAGAATTAAGAAAGTACACTGAATTTGAACTTATCTCTCTAGCACCTTTTCATTAGTAACAAGTATTTGAAGCACTATGAACAACCAAGTTTTGGAAGACTGTCTGAAAATATGCACTGTTATCTCTGTTTTTAACAAACCAGCTGACCACTCTATTTTAAAATTACATTTTAAAGTAAGTTGCCTAACACCAATAATTAGTGGAGATGACCATGTTATAATGTAGGCCAATAGGACAGGCATCTGCATACTGAAGTCAGCGGTTTGTGCTCAGCTGGAACTGTTAGCCAGGTGACCTGATTTATTATTATTTTTTAACTATTGCCACTCATATTCTAGTAGAAGAGATGTGTCAGGCTAGCAGAGGTGTAGTTTTGTGTTGTGGAGCCTTGAATATAAATAGGAACATAGATGTTAACACTCTATATTCCATCCATCCATTTTCCTCCACTTATCCGGAACCGGGTCGCGACACTCTATATTTTGATTTTAAAAAGACCTTGTTTATTCTTTATTTAGTGACACCTGTTGTAAACCTTGTTTAACATACAGTATGTTAGTTGTATGTATCAGTAATGATGTATGTTGTTCCAGTTTAATCCAGGCTTCATTGTGCTGGCTTTGTGCAGGGTATTAATCTCAGATGATGATGACATGCTCTGTATTTACAGAATGCCATTTTTACTTTTTTCTCTGAACAAGCTGAATTTATCTGTTTTCACGTTCTCCACAGAAGAGGCATATCAGAGCGGACAGGGAGTGTTGGTGCACTGCCAGGCAGGCGTGTCCCGTTCTGCAACCATTGTCATCGCCTACCTTATGAAGCACACCCTCATGACAATGACAGATGCCTACAAATATGTGCGGAGTCGTCGTCCTGTGGTGTCCCCAAATCTAAATTTCATGGGCCAGCTTTTGGAGTTTGAGAGAGACCTCAACTCTGGGGTGACTCCTCGTATCCTAATGCCTAAACTTAATGGTGTGGAGACACAGGTGTGAGAAAGGTCACGGGGTCAGGAGCACACAGGCTTACTGCAGGTCAAGAAGAGAGAAACTGGCAAGATTACAGTAGCATGAATGACTGTGAAAGAAAGAGCACAGCACATTTTAGAAGAGAAATGTGATGAGAAGTATTACAACTGGAAGATGTTGGTATGTTTGGCAATTAGTGTACTTTTAATGCTGTGAAACAAGAGACAAAAGATTGGGTGGTTCATTTGTTTAAGTAGCAACTCATAGACAACTTGATCATCGTCCAGTGTCCTGTTTATAAGCTCATGTGCCAAAATTTTGTATAGATCACTCTCTTTTTTTCTGATGTCTCTTGCTTCTTTTTCCCATCGTTTACATTGACAGCCACATGCAGAAATACATTTTTCATCAAGCATGCAGAACAAGAACGCACACATGGATAGGGTTCACTGCTACTGCTGTCCTACATCCACACCACCATTCTAGAGTCATTACAATGCATTTTACTTTCCTTGCATTTTTAAAGTTTGATTTATTATTGTCACAAGAAACTGCACAATATAGCAGCATGGACCTGGTAGAGATGTGAGTAGCATTAACCTGGGAAACCTTCTGTAAAAGAGATGAATCATTTCAGTGAACTAGCCTGTATATAAGCAAAGAAAAAATACTGCAAGTCTTAAATAATGCTGTGCACTGTATGGGTGAAGCACTCACATTGCACTGATATAAGCTTATTATTAAAACCTCAATTCTTTCAGACATTTTATACACTCTATAATTTAGTATGTTTGAGCAGAGGTATGGGTCCCTGGTAGGCTAGTGGTTAAGGCGCAGCGCTCTCGTCGCGGTGCCCCAGGTTCAAATCCAGGTTGTGTCAGGAAGGACATCCGGTGTGAAACACATGTCAACATGTGAGTTCTCAGTGTAATGATTTGCTGTAGCAACCCCTAAACTGGAAAAGCCAGAAGTGACTTTCTTTTTATGAGCTGGCAGGTGTTGTCCAGCTGTTAAATATGCTTTAAAATAACAGACCATCTCAAACTGTGCACTGTTTATTTCATGGTAAATTAATTTGAGAAGTATTCATTTTTATGATATGCAAAGAAGCCATGTAATGTTCAGCATGTAACAGTCCTGTAGCATGGTGCATGGGCTGATATTTCTGAAAATTTACAGAGCACATGGTAATCTTACAGTATTTATTGGCAACAACAATTAACATCCTGTTTTATCTGTGTGGCTGAGAACATAGACTCAAAATATTTTTTTCTGTTATGGTGGAAAACCTGTGTGAAACTCTAAGCTTTATTTTTGTAATTTTTTATATTCGGTCTTGACTCGTTTCTCTTGGCTTAACATCCTGTAGCAAATTACAAGTGTTATTTCCTTAATTGCAGTACCAGAAAGGGACTACTACATAAAGGGTAGTAAATTCATACCTAAATCACAAATGCTTTTACAGCCAAATCTGCTTTATGTTTTATTCATTTCATTTAATGCCTTTGTGAAAAAGTCAACAATCATCATTGTTTTTTCAAAGGTGGTGTTGTCTTAGCTGATTAGCTGGTCTTTTGTTACTTCCTCCACGTTCCTTTGCCTTATTGTCTTTACTGAACTTATTAACTGTGGCCCTCATGACTATGCATTAATTTTATTATAAAGGAGAAAGTTACTCCATTCACTGTGAACTCTTCTCTATTCTAGGGGCTCAAGCTTGAGTCCTACATGTTAAATAACAGTTATAGCATCCTTTAAAAAGTTATATCCTTTACAGCAAATCTACACTAAAGCTTCTGTCTTAGGTTTGGACATAGAAAGAGATTAAACTAATTATTTTTTTTTAAAAAGACAAATGTTTTACAGAGCATCTTCTTTTTACAAGACAATTACAAAAACTGTCCGATAAACCCATTATAAACTACAAAGACAGTGATGAATGCCTTCTGTGCAGCAGTCTCTTGAATTTGGGGCTAAAAGCGATGTGCAACAGTGTGATATTTTGTCAAGCTTACAGTTTCCTGGGAGGACGCTGTACATATAGTTTATGAGAAGAAAAAAAAAACGGAAATACAGAGTCAGCCATGGAGGCAAACGAGACTGAAAAGTTGGAGTCCGTCCAGTAGCGGTTGGTTTTATGGGATTTGTAGCTAAGTCAGCTCTGCTAGGTGAGTTAGGCATAAAAGGGTGGAGTTTGAGAAAGACACTCAGTAACCTGGCTGATAGTGCAGCAAGGTCCAATGAGTGGCTCTGGAGCAGAAGAAAGGTGTGTGAATGGGGTTAGGATAGATAGGTAAGTGCTTTGAAGAAAGTGTAAACTGCAATATATGTGTGGTTTATGCCTGCTAAGCTGAAGTAAACTAGCATAGGAGGACAGGCTTAACAAAAAATGTTTGTTACATGTGGCATGCTTGAGGCCTGTGTGGTTTCTGGTGCAGCTCAAAGGAAGAAGTTTGGCTAGTTACTTGGTGAGCTATCTGAAATTTTTGATTAGTTATTTTAAATGTCTGGTGGCTAGAACAGCAGTTGAGATGTTTGCTAGTGCTAGTGACTGTTTGGTAACAGTCTGAATTCGCATGAGTAGATGAAGGGTTGTTGGGTATGTGGGTGCAGGCAAAGAGAGGGCTAGTTTTGGGATACAGTGTCATAGGCCAAACTCAGTGAAACACCAGTTAGTGAGAAGGTGCCCACCTGATGACCCTGTAAACTTGCCTTCACTCCTACACCCACACAGAACTTGTATTGGTGTTGGTGATAATACAGTTAAAAACTCACTAGAATTGTTAATAGTCTTCTTTGTTTGACAGTCTTGGTAGAACATTGCCAGTGGAGGGGACCCAGCTCTCAGAGGTGACTGCTGTTAAAAGTCAGTTGGGCCAGCCACCGCTTATACAGTGCAGATGCTGTATGTCAAGTCACATATCTGCTCTTTGCCTGGGTGAGGACAGGGTTCAGGGATTCTTTGTGTTAAGGGTGGGTTAGGTCTGGAAAACTGTGTTGCTTATTGTGGGGCTTTGAAGACAGCATAGCCTGATACTCCCCTCTTTGGGACCAAAAGATGGGTAAACATCATGTAACTTGTATAATGAGCTTCCATATAAATGCTCCCAAATTCATTTAATTGTGTATTATTGACTGTGGTTTATCCAGCTTTGATTTGCAGGACATTTAAAGCATAGTTTTCTATTAAAGCTCCATATTACATCTGTGAAGTCACTTGGGAAGAATGGCTGAACAGGGGAAAACTGATGTTTTCTATTCAAATTGCTAAGGAGGAGAGTGATTTTCCACATTTTCTAAACTGATGCTAAAATTGCTGATGCTAAAATTTTTGATAACATGCTGTTATTGTATTCAATTATTTAAGACTTAAATATTTGAAAAAATTGTAAAAGCTTTTGCTAGCATCAATTAAAAACACTATTAGTATGATATACCTGCAGTGATATGGGGCATGGGGTCATTTGTGCTCGTTTTTTATTTGATTTGCATTCTCTTAGTCCTTTAGGATTGAGGAAATAAATGGTTGTGCAAACTGACATGACACCTGGGCACTCTAGAGTGGCAGGTGGCACAACACTATCACTATATTTAACTGATTATTAGTTATCTGACAACGCATCAGGTTAAAGAGGGAAGCCACTAGCTTTGGTGTTCATAAAAACCCAAACAAATCAGTGTATGTGACTGAGTGTAAACACTATACTTGAGGTAAAAGTTTAGGGAGGCTCAACAAAGCTTTGTTTTTTTTAACCAGGTCTAGTCACCTCTTTTCCAAGTTTTAACTCATGTTTAACAAAACACCCTGCTATAAGTTTCTAAAACCAAAATGCCTTGTGTAATTTGGTTCTCCAGTGTTGTCAGTTGTCAGACACGATGTTGTAAAATGTTGCTTGAATATTGCTTGTTGGTTTTATTTTCTGGCTAAGTGACTTTGATAAAGGCTATATATTTTTCTACAGTCATACTTCATCATGTTGGGTATACACATATACAGTATGTGTATTTACCATTTTTTACACGACTCTTTGTTTTATATGAAAGGCTTGTACAGAACAACATCTTCCAGCTCTGCAGTGACAATATGGATCTTCAACTGTGTGTTGCATTGCAGTATTGTAATTTCACTGTTATCAGGCCTCAGTAAATGTTGATCAAGACACCGTAATCCTGTCTTTACCTCCTGCCTTTACTTCACCATCACTGGAGAGACTTTTACCAAACATGCTGTTCATTCCTCCAGCATCTCCAGCTCAGCTAACAGTAGTAGTGATAACCTTTGAAGAGGGCCTGTTGCAATTGCTTCTTGATTTTATACAGACTTTATATGCAAAATGGCTGTTGAAGCAATTTCTTTATGGACTTGCTGTGCAGAGTCAGTGCTGACCTCTGACATTTACTTGAGTGATACATCGAAGGACATTGAACATTTTGTCTTTAATTCATATGAACTGAAGGGCCAGTGTCTCTTTGGGTGTCAGTGTGTGTAAAATCTTCTGTTTGTGTTTTGCACTTGAAAAGGTAAAGGCTGTTGGTGTGTGTATGATAAGCTTTTGGGAACATTGTATATCTGTGTGTTGATTATTTGTGGGAAATGAATTATTCCTATTTGTATTTCATGACTAATTTTTAAACATCATGTTACTTCCTGTACCAAATATTGAATTTAAGGATGTTGATTCATAGGAATGATGATAATGATTGAGATCACCTCCTTCCTTTTCAGAGGGGGTAAGAACTCTTCAGGTATGACTATCATTGTAATGCTGTGCTGTTTCACTCCAATGTCTGCTCTGCCTCCTTTAGAGACCCAAAACTCTTGTTACCTAACTTGTGATGCTCATGTCACTTCATTCCTTTTCATAATGGATTTTTTCTCTTAAGCAAATGTAATATTTTCATAGTAACTGGCCCTTGTAGTAAGAAAAATGTTTTTACCTTAATGTACTAACTATACTCCTCATAATTCTTTAAGGTAACTAAAGGTAACACTGTGACTAATACAATGCTGCTATATCACAAGGACTTTTATTTTGTATGTCACATTTTGCAGATGCAAAATGGTGAGTGTTACTAAAGATGATGGATGTGGGGGGAAAATAGTGGGCTTGAATGCAGATTCTTGCTTACATTGCTGTGCACAACCGTAGGATCTGTAGCTGTTCCTGTTGGTCTTCCTTAAGAGCATGATAGAAAATAAAGAGGGTAAACTGTAGCAGTAGAATATTTTTTAAACTCCATCTTACTGGTCACTGTGGTTAAATAAAACTCTGATTTTGTATTTTCGACAACAGTGCTCATTGTAGTGGAAAGTTTGTGTAGGTTCAGTCACCATTAATGATCATCTTTAGTTGCAGTATATGAGAGAAATGCATTAATATAGGAATATTTGACATTAATCTAGATTCAGCACCTATCAAAAAATATGATAATTTTAAAAACACCTAAATGCAGCTGAAATTTTGACCAGATGCTTATTTGTATCACATTGCCATGTATAATCAAAGTGTATGTGCGTATGTTGTGTTAACATGTACAGTACAGCAAGATCTGTTTTAAGTTTTCATTTATAATTTGAGTAAAATCAAACACATGAAAGATTTTAAAATAATTCTGTTTTCTTGCAATGCTCGCAACATGGCTCATGGTTTATCCGTCACTTTAGTCCAGACTGAAATTGCTCAGCAACTATTAGATGGATTGCTTTTACATTTTGTAGACACGCTCCTTCTTGATCTTATGCTAGCATAAGATGTTCAACATATAGCTTCTAAACATCAGCATGCTAGCATCATTACTGTGTGTCTGTTATCTCGCTGATAATGGCATTTAGCTGAGATCGTCACTGTGCTTAAGCTTCTAGTAGATACAGCTGTAGTCTTTTGTTTTAGACATACAACAGCCGAGATACATAGTCCCTCCAGCATGTCCTGAGTCTTCCCCGGGGCCTCCTCCCGGTGGGAAATGCCTGGAACGCCTCCCTAGGAAGTCTCTCAGGAGGCATCCGAGACAGATACCCGAGCCACCTCGATGTGGAGGAGCAGCGGTTCTACTCTGAGCTCCTCCCGGGTGACCGAGCTCCTCACCCTATCTCT
>NW_018127927.1:1270209-1286227 GCF_001952655.1 Monopterus albus
AGAAATGAACATAACAGGAGGGAACCCTCCTGTAATGTTCATTTATGTTCATTTCTCAGGTGATGCCTGCTCAGCAGGGTGCTGCGAGGGACACGGTCGAATGATTTTTCCAGATCCACGAAACACATGAGGACTGGTTGGGCAAACTCCCATGAACCCGCCACCACCCTGAAGAGGGTATAGAGCTGGTCCAAGTCGAGGTTTGACTATCGGTCGAATTCTCCTCTCCAGTACTCTGGCACAGACTTTCCCGGGGAGGCTGAGGAGTGTGATCCCCTATATTTGGAACACACCCTCCGGTCCCCCTTCTTAAAAAGTGGGACCACCACCCCGGTCTGCCAGTCCAGAGTCACTGTCCCCAACCACCATGCGACGTTGCAGAGGCGTGTCAGCCAAGACATCCCCACAACATTCAGAGACTTAAGGTACTCAGGGCGGATCTCATCCACCCCCGGTACCTTGCCACCGAGAAGCTTCTCAACCACCTCGGTGACTTCAGCTTGGGTGATGGATGAGTCCACGTCCGAGCCCCTGGGCCTCTGCTTCCTCATCGGAAGACATGTGAACTCCTCCCAGACCCGAGTTTTTGCCTCCACAACCACCCGGGCTGCAGTCGGCTTGGCCTGCCGGTACCCATCAGCTGCCTCAGGAGTCCCACGAGCCAACCAAGCTCAAAAGGACTCCTTCTTCAGCTTGATGGCATCGCTTACTTCCGGTGTCCACCACCGGGTTCGGGGATTACCAACATGACAGGCACCAGAGACCTTACGGCCACAGCTCCAAGTGGCCACATCTGCAATAGAGGTGGAGAACATGGTCCATTCGGACTCAATGTCTCCAGTCTCCCTTGGGATCTGGTTGAAGCTCTGCCGGAGGTGGGAGTTAAAGATCTCCTGGACAGGGGGTTCTGCCAAACGTTCCCAACAGACCCTCACAATACGTTTGTGTCTACCGAGTCTGTCCAGCTTCCTCCCCCGCCATCGGATCCAACTCAAGGCTTACCAAAAACTGCCCTTAAATTGTGTTTAGACCTGGTTAATGAGCCTTACACAACAAAATATATTCTTAAATATGGGCTTTGGGGACTATAAACTCTGACTATCTTGAGTAGATCTCAGACGGATGTCTTAAGTCATCTTGTAGCACAAAGTAATATGCAATATGTGAAGCTGAGTTATACTGCATTACCATTCAGAGACTCTGTAGCTAGCAGGTCAGCCAGTGTCACCATCATTATCTCAAATATACTGTACACAGGCCTTCCATGCATCCAGGACATCAAATCAAAGTTTGAAAGTCTGAGGTGTAGAGAGTAATCAATGTTGAGCTCTCTTCCAGGCAGTATAGTTATGCATTATATAGGCATTCTAGCTGCATAAAGAGGTTTTAAAAACAAACTGTCTTTTGTGAAAGTGCTGTGGGAACTGTGGCTGCTCTGCATGTGTGACAAACTCGGTTCACAAACGAACTTCACCATGTTTAATTAGCAGCAGCTCTGATTAATCTGGTTCCTGTGTTGGTGACATGACTGAAAATGTCCCATCAAATGATTTCATTGCTGTCTTGCCTTCTCTTTTGTTGATTATAGTTGAATATGATAATGTTACCATTTTAGCATCCTAAAGTATGCAGTGGCTGGACTATGAAGTTGTTCTTCATGATAATTTCTAGTAAACACACTGAAACTGGCTCGTTTAATAAAAAAGGAGAGAGATAGAAACAATTTGCCGGAGTATTTGTTGTTTTACTTTGTGATTGTTTTGTGTGTGTACTGAAAGCTTTGGTAAATTTAAACATTTATTGTGATAGGCTGAAGCTCACTCTGCCGACTGATTACCAGCACTGCCTGAATGATGTCAGTAGTATCTGTTTGGAAAGTACTGAGCAACTGCATTATCATCAGTACCAACAAACAATTGCAATTAATGATTCAGATGATCACCCCACCCTGATCTGCTTTGCTCATCATTGCATAAACACTGGTTTGGGATTCATAGCTGTGTGGCAGAGCCCTGAAGGGTTGATCGATCTTATAACAAGCGGAGTATCTGCCTGGCTGTAACTACTGCAAATTAAAAGCAGTGTGAGGCAGTGATGTACTGACTGTATTCAAGTGTGAGGACCAGCTTTGTATTTCATAATGACCCCTCTGTCTCTAACCTCAAAATCTGACTAGCACTCTTCAAGATTTTCTTTTTATAGCCTATTTTCAGTTTTAGCCACACTGAAATTTTGACAACTATTGGATGTATTGCCTTGAGAGTTTGCATTGACAGTCACCTTTTCCAGAGGAATGCTGATGATCTGATTTCTCCTCTAGTGCCACCACATTAGTAGTTTTGAGTGAAGTCTCACATCATTCAGATGCCTCCCTGATGGATAAGAATCTAAAACGCCTTCATCTGTATGCCACTTGCTAACAGATCAGCACCTTCAGTGTATATGGTCTGGTCTAAATGATTGTTTCACTACATTTAATTAGTACAACATTAATTACAAATCATTCCACTGAACAATCAAGGGCATTTTACCCTAGAATTCATAAGCATGCAGTAGTGGCTGGGTAGAGTATTATAGTGGATCTTTGACTGTGGCTAAATGGCTGCAAAGGCTGCATTTGATTTCTGTGAGTATTCCCAAGAGATGCAGCAGCTCTGTTAAACGTCTCGAGTCATCAGACTAACAACCAGAGTCACAAAAAGAATGCAGGATGCAATTTGTCCTCTAGTAACAATATGACAGTTGCTGTTGAGCTTGAAGCTCATTCAGCATTTGTGTCTTTTGGGTCCCATCATGGAATCAATTGCCTAAATGGCTTAAAATGAAAATCTTTGGCCAACATTGTTTCAATATTTATTGACATCAACCTTGAGGCACTGGACTGCATTGTCTGCTGCAGTGATTCAAATCAAAATATCAACAGGGAATTGATGGGGACATGTGAGTTTTATCTGAAACAGCAGTTTGCAGGGCAGCTAACTGTGAGATGTGTTAGATAAGCAGATAACAAGATGGCTTGTGAGTTTCATCTGTTATAAGAGACAATCTTTTTAGTGACTGAAAACCAGTCAAATGTACTTAAACGTACACTTGCATCACAAGCTAAAATTTGCTTTTTGAATCAGGTCAGTGAAATCAAGTGAGAAGACTGTACTGCTGCTTCTCATGCCCCAGTGTGCCATGGCAGTAATTAAGTTCCAGCTTAATTAAGGGTTACTAATTAAGTAAAAGAAATATCATAAAAATTAATAAATTGTTATATTTATAACATTGTACTGTAGATAATTAAACATTGAACTGAGGTAAAAACCTATTTTTGGTCTTTGCTCAAAGCATTGCTGGATTTATGTAGCATTTTGCACTCTTATTTTGGAAAGGCATTTAAAGCTGGCTTTTCTAATCATTTCCCACATTTCACTTGTGCAATACCTTACATTATTTTGCTGCCATTATTATCAATAGGGCACCAAATTATTAAATAACTTATTTTCTGGATGCCATGCACTGACACTAATTACAGTGCAACAGAGCATAACCAGCAGAGATGAAAAAGGAGCATTCAGGGACCATCTGGTGAGCATTTTAGACACAGCTCTTGCAGTCAAGTATTTGATTGTACCTGCTGTTGCTGTTTTTCAGAGTTAGTGCCAGGACAAAAAGTGGTTCACAGGGATTCATACTGGTCCTCAAATGGCTGCCAATGCTTCCAGAATGTGGGTTTACATCGCTGATGCATTGTCTGAAAGTAGTTAAGAATTTGCTGGACTAGATCAACCTGACATTAGATATCTGGTCATTCTCTGTTATTCTGGGGGACATTTTTATTCCATGTGTTCATGCCTCATTTCAAAACTGAAATGCAGGGGTGCATATTGTATATTGTACATGAAAGGGATGGCAAGCGTTTATCTTTCAAGTCATATTCATATGCTGTGAGTAGCAGTGATGCCATATCCTGCCATGGACTGTCAAAACGTTCAGGTGGTGATCACCAGATGTTGACAGTGAACAGCATGTGTTTTGAAGCCACAACTGCTGCAACAGGTTCTAACTGTTGAGCTGTTGTTTTTTGTGACCTGTTGATGAGTTGTAGTAAAATCCTCAAAATGTCATCATTTAGCTAAAAGCTACCAAACTGCACTTGGCATGTATTACTTTTCTCTTAAAAGAAAGAAGTTGATTTTTACTTGAGTCACATGGGTTTTATGCTTGATTACCTTCCTTACGTTTTGTGTTAATTGTACTGTAATTTATTTATGGGATACTGACAAAGTTATTATGAGTATCTGAGTAATATTAACTTCCAAGAAACTTCCCTCATATCTCAAAACTAGTTTGATAGGAGTAGGCTTGTTGTTACTGAGGCCTTCACACATCAGTGATGCAGCCGGTATCATCCAGCAGATGGAGTCCTTAAACTGCAGCTGTAGTTTATATACCCAAATCTACTGCTGTTCAGCTGTCCTCATAAGGTTCATCTGCAATGCTTGGAAGGGAAATCAACCCTAAAGTCAGTCATTTGAACATAAAAAAACAAAATAGGCCACTGAGGTTTGCTCACTGATGCTCACAGCACGCAGTGATACAGCCTTTGTCACACATGGTTATTAAGGCCATCAGAAATAAAGTATTTATAGTGCATTTAAGTGTTTACTATCTGAAACCATATTTCAGCCCTGTTTTCAACTCACAGTGTAATTACTGTTTTCATTCTGAGAGCTGAGAGGCTCCTATTAGTTTTGAATATAAGAAATTGTTTGTCTAACTATTTATTCAGCCCAAACTTTACCTTATAATGATAATGAAAACTTTTTTAAAAATAGTTTTTTATTGTCCTGCCCATGTTGGGGCTAACCCTAACCCTTATACCTAACCCTGGGTAGTCTTAGTTTTCTAATGAAATTCAGAAAAGTTTAAATTGTACTCAAACAGTTTTCATTCAAACAATAAGATAATGAATGCCAATAAGAGTTACAATTATAACAAATAAATAAATGTTCTAACTAAAGGTTACTTTGCTCAATAGACTCATCAAACACCTTGTCATGATGTTATAAAATATTCTTTTTAGGTTTAGGCTATATGATGATATTTAAAAAAACCCATCTCTTTCATTCATATGTGGCATTGTAAATAAGTCTTGTCCATAGATTGCATTATACACTCCGCTGCCAGTTTATTACGGGTTGTTATTTTGTCCACCTAATTTATTTCAATGAGCCAAGGCTATAACAGAAACAGCTGTCTGTATAACACGGTAAAATATATTATAGTTGAATTACCTCTGAAATAGCCTGAACAAAAACTGAACATTATCGCCCTCATGAAGGAGAATTTACTGTAGGATTGTTGGATTAGGCTGCATTAGATTTAGTTAGGTGTAACGTGTCTAAAAGCGGACAACTGATGGTACAGTGTAGCCTACAGACTATTTTGCTCCAGTGAGTAGATGGTTGATATTACGGCAAGCAAGAAGGACAATTTAACAAGAACGCGAATCTGCCCGATCGCTACCACAGATAAGAAGATAATCTAGGTCGCCGCCTAAAAAGAGACGTGGCTGATTGAAGCATAGCGCCATTAAAGCCGAGGGAAATTAGCAAAAATGGCGCCAGGCCGTTTTTGAGATTTGTGTTGCCGGTTACCAGGCTGACAATGCGAGCTTCCCATTGTAGTCTTTAGAATAGATTATGAATCTGACATACTACAGTGTATTAGCAATACACTTATTCGTTCAAAAAGTGTAAAGCTAGAGTGCTAATTCAGTCTTTGGTCTTAAGAGCTTGGCTACTGACAAAAAATACATCCGCTCTACTTGTCGTTCCCAGGCATTTTGTTTCTCTCTCTCTCTTTTTTTTCTATTCTCTTTTTTGCCATGCGTGATACTGGCCATTATTTTCATCTGTAGCGCAAACATGTAAACCACTAAACCAGACCGCAGCAGTCCCCATAGTAACAGAGGAGAGGGTGGGCATCACAAAAGGCACAGAGACACACGATGATTCAGGCCCGTGGAGCTCATATCCCAAGTTGTATGCAATGTTTTAGTACTAAAAGCCAACATCACACATCATATAAGACAATACTATTTCATGCAAAAGACTGAAACCTGAGAAATTACTATTGGCCCCAGTGTCTTAAGAGCAGTGGTACAGTCCACCCTCATAAGGAAATCTTCACCAGTGGCTTCTCCCTCCCTCCATCTGGCAAGTACCACTCACTGCCAAAGGGGTGATCCTATCCATACACCACAAATCTAGTGTTCATTGTGGTAGAATTGCAGTGCACTGGACTGTACAGAGCAGGGTACCATCCAGGCTGTTGTCTATAAGGGGTGGGGTCCGGCTATACTGATACCACCAAGCATAAGCTGTCAGAGGGACATAGAGAAGCAGAAAAAGGGAGAAAAAAGAGGGGGGAAGATTGCACCTGAAGAGGAATATAATACGGGTAAGGAGAAAAGGGGGTGGGTGGAGGGAGAAGGAAAAAGACAATGGAGAAAGGTCCAGAATGGTTCAAATAGATTCACTCCTTTGCTGCTCTGCTTTTTCCCCCCATTGGCAATCAATCTGAGTCAACTCTATTTTTTCTTCAGTTAGTGTATATGTATATTTTTTCATCATTTCATTGATGTCTGTCTGGCTGCAATGCTTGTTTCAATCTACATTTGATATTTGTGTGGCTTTTCTTGCTCGTAGTGGGGGATTTGGTGGACCATGGTAAATAAATCTGACTGTTTGGCCCAGTTTATATGTTTCTTTAAAAAATGTTTTTGTTCTTATTTGTTCCCAAATTAGATGACATAATGTAGCTGCTGTGCCAATTCTATGACACAGTACAGATTTATTTAGATATTTATGGCTCCAAGCTAGCTTAACTGCCAGATCTGCCAAAACATATAAATAAGTTATAAAAAATTATGATTTTTATAGCTTTTATTATGTATTATATTGCTATATAATGTCTTAAAACTCTTTGTTCACATATACATTAGTATAGTTCATTTGATCCACCACGCAAAACTAAATCTGCTATCAGTGAATCAATAAACATTTCAGTCCACTTACTGCAACCTATAAATGTTAATAATATATATTTTTGAAAATACATTTAAAGAGTTACAACTTATTCATTTAAAAAATAAATGCAAAAATGTACTGGAAGTGTTTCCCTCGACTTCAGATCAGTAAATGTTGCTGTGTTTGTGGCTAGGATGAAAGGAGACACCCCAGTGAACAGCACCATGAGCGTCGGCCAAGCCAGGAAACTGGTGGAGCAACTGAAGATAGAGGCTAGTTTCTGCAGGATAAAGGTAAGACAAGCTTAATATCTCAGAGCACATATGATACGAAAGTAACAACAATTAATAAACTGGATGAAATATAGTTTTCAATCTTAATTTGGCTTTTTGTCAAGATAAAACTATAAATCTAAGTCCAGATATTATACTGTGACACACTGAAATCTTATGTTAGGTTCCAGTGTTACAGAAGGTCAAGTGCATGTCCATATAATAATAATAATAATAATTGATAATGTTGCACAAACAAACTTGTCTTTAGTTCAAAGGAGTCGTTATTTTTCAGTTGCTCCAGTTTTGTACATTTTGTATAAAGCTTCAAATCAAAGTTGTTTGCAGATGTAGAAGAACAGCAGTGACCTTCTCAGGTGCACTTTAAAGTCATTGCTTCCCTGCAAATGGTCTTGGCTTCTATCATGTTTCTAATGGCATCAAAGACATCTCACAGAGGCACTTTGCTTCTTTAAACATCAGTTAAAAGTTAAGCAGAGGACAAACCTTAAAATGGTAATGACATGATTTGTTTTTTTGTAAGTTGTTGTCTCCTCCGGTAGAGCATAACTTAAGCTCTGCGTAAAAAAAGTTAGTTTGAACCATTTTTTTCAGAGATGTAATGTTTCCTCCTGCACAGACTTGGCAGACAGACAGAAACATTTCCTTCTGCTAACAACAAGAACTTGACGAGAATCTGCTTGAATTCCATAAATAGATGTAAAACTGATGAGAGAAATAAAATCTAATGTATAACATATTTTAAACATACTGAGCCACTAAAGGTGAAACTTTATATTATATATAAAGACTGTATAAAAATACATAACATTATGAAGCAAACACTGACATTTGTAGACTAAATGAAGATTTAGTTTTCAGATATATTTATATATTCTATATATATATGTGTATGTATATATATATATTATTGTCTTGATTGCATATTTTTTCCTCATGTTCTGTGACTCCTGAGATTTTGCAGCCACAGGTATCCGGTTTTCTTCAAACGGACCAATATCTTTCATCCTCTTAGAATTATTATTTATAGTAGCATATTCATCTAGACACACTTAAAATTTAAACTTTTTTCCAGCTTTGGTAGACAAATGTTCAATCCAATTTGTACAGTACATACAGTAATCTAGCTTTGAGCAAAAGGGAAACCTCTGAATCTGACTGCATCTTCATCTTTTAAGACTCTTCATGAGCCAAATTTGACCAAAATCATTCCAACTCACTTCTATGTCCAGACAGAGACTTAAAACTCAGGAATCAGAATCAGAATCTGCTTTATTGGCCAGGTGTGTCAGACACATGAGGAATTTGACTCTGGTACATCGGTTCTCAATGTGCATGTACATATCCCCATGCAAGGAGCAGGTAAACAGTAAACCAGCATAAGACTGTGTAATATAACAAAATAAGATGTATTAACAAGCAACAAACGGTGCAAACAATTCAAAATAAGCTGTATAAACAGGCAGGAAACAATGCAGACAGACAAAGGAATGCTCATTGTGAAATGAGATAAATAGGAAAAACACAGTACTTAAAACTAGAGACCTGTACAAGTCTGTATAATCTGTACAATGTATATATTGCACTGAGGGTAATTGTCCAGTCATACTGTCGTGGGTTAAGTGTTCATCAGGGTGACAGCCTGGGGGAAGAAACTGTCCCTGTACCTGGTTGTCTTAGTGCACAGTGACCTGTAACGCCGTCCAGAGGGGAGGAGTTCACTTCAGACCACTTCAGGTCCTGGGAGATAGTGGAGCCCAGGAACTTGTAGGACTTTACTGCTGATACAGTGCTGTCAAGTATGGTGAGGGGGGGTAAGGTGGGGGGGTTTCCTGAATGTGTTTAAAATTAACTGGTTAGGTTTTTTAAGGGAGACTCTCATTAGTATGAGATGTTATTAGGACAGCAGACCATCTACAATGGCATGCATGGGCATCAAACAGAAACAAAGGAATTAATGCTGGGAAAACTGAAAGACTGCACTGATGGTTTTCATGAGGGTGATATAAGCAGTGGGTACCAGTGTGTCTGTTACTGCTTACTTAATACTTCTCTTACAAAAAAAAAATTATCACAGATAGTCTTCACAACACAAAGACAACCGGGATGAGGCTTTCCAATAAGTAAAAATCTCTGATATCCTTGTTAAAAGGAGAGAAACTGTGCACTTGTGAATATCATAAAGGTTTCTCTATGGAGGACTTTAGTCAGTGGTGGAAAGCAACCAAGTACAGTTCTGAGGTAGTATCTGTACTTTACTTGGGTATTTTCTTTTTGTGCTACTTCATACTCGGGGACAGCTGTGGCTCAGGAGGTAGAGCGGGTCGTTTCCTAATTTGTCCAGTCAACATGTTGAAGTGTCCTTAAGCAAGACACTGAACCCCCAGTTGCTGCCGGTGATGACACCGGTGTGTGAATGTGTGAGTGTTTGGGAGTGTGAATGGGTGAATGGCCAAATAGTGTGAAAGTTCTTTCTTTGAGTGTGCTGTAAAGCATAGAAAAGCATTACACAAGTATAAAACCATTACTTTGACTTCACTACACTTTTGTACTTTTTACTCAACCACATTATTTGATAACTTTAGTTACTTTTCATAATCAGATTAACTATACAAAATACAATTATCTGACTTCATTGATCCCTAGTGGGATAATACACAAAATACCCAGCAGTACTTCAAATCAAAAGCATATTTAAAATAAGCGCCACCTTTACCAGCTGCAGCATTAAATGTAATGTTCACAATAATGTGTCAATAATTATTCCAATAATTTAATATGTATTAATATGAAATGTGCTATTTTGCATAATGAGTACTTTTACGGTGTTTTTGTATTTTTACTTAACATTTGAATGCAGGACATTTGCTTGTTCCAGAGTATTGTTAGACTGTGGTATTGTTACTTTTACTGAAGTAACCAATTTGAGTATTTCTTCCACCACTGAGTTTAGTTCGTATGGTCTCTAAATGCACCTCACCCACTGACAAGAGAATGGTCAAATGAATACAACCAAACTGTGAAATCTGACTTTATATCTGCCATGGACTGATGTTCATGAACTGCTCTAAATGTGGCCATCCTCACCTCCAGGTATCAAAGGCAGCGGCCGACCTGATGGCATACTGCGATGCACATGCCTGTGATGACCCCCTGATCACCCCTGTGCCCACCTCAGAGAACCCTTTCAGGGAGAAGAAATTCTTCTGTGCTCTGCTTTGAGACAAATCAGGGATTGTTGTGATTAAAAAGTACAACTGTACAGTATGTACATGTGTGTACAGTGTGTACATGTACTTCCAGTCAAAATAAGACATCAATGTACTATAGTAACCTACATAAGAGCTGCCGATGTACAGTAACTACAAAATGTATTGAAGTAAATTTGTTAACTGCTAATCTCGGTCAATGACAAAAGGGCAAGAACAAAATTAACATGGGAATTTGAAACCAAATCTAAACATTAAATGAATAAAGAGTCAAAAGTTTTCACTATGAAGACCCAAAATAGGAAAGAAAGGAAATTTAAAGAACAGCTATCATCTGTTTGAAAACATTTCATGCTCATATACATATACTACAGGTACCTGCCACCAAGGACGCATGCTGAGCATCAAGTGTCTTAACAGGCTCCACCAGTCACAGGCACACAGTTATATGGATTCTGCAGCATTTGAAATGTTTTACTGGGATGCTAAATTCACACAACAGGTCTATGGATTATGGTGGTGCTATGTTACTCAGATGCTGCTGATAGGACAGGGCTGTCACTTCTTCCCATATAAACTGTCCATACATTCGAGATCTGGCGACTCAAATGTACTGTATGTGGGGGAAAGACAAGCCTATGTTCGGTAATGAAGGATGACATTTCCCATCAGCGACACTGGTTCCATTTGGTAACTGCTTGGAGATGGAGATAATACCAGCCTTCTTCCATCACAGTAGAAATGCTTCACTTACAGTTGGAGGTCTTTATGCAGAACATTTAACCAACATTTCGATTGTTCTTTTGAGCCACATCTCATCTATTGTTAGTTTATTTTGTATTCTTTGATCACTGGTGTCTCCTGTTTTGGCACTTATACCTACCAATATCAGCAGCTGTTAATGAGTGGATTATAACCATATAAGCAGTTTCTTTCAATGTTTTACTGAGATTTTAGCATTTTGCTCATTTCTACACTGTTGCTATAGTGTGGGTGTGGAAGTGTGTGTGCACATAGGTGCTACTGTGAAATTTAAGCAACAACTCTCAGCATCTGATCACAAAATTTTATATCTCAATAGCACACTGATAACCCCCCAATATTTATAAAAACATTCCAGGGGTTATGGACATTCAATATACAGTCTAAGGCATTGGAGAAAAATCAGCTGTTTGGTTACTATGAGTCTGGCTAATGAACCATTTTCTATTTCTTTAAAGCAAAAAACTCAATACAGGAGTTATACTGGTGTACATCATCATTTGTTCTGATCACATCTGAGAGGTTCTCTGGAGCAGAGGTTCTTCAACAGTTCCCAGAAAAAATCCAAAACAGCCTAATGACCTATTTTAATTAAATGTTTCACTTTATCCATGGCTATTTCTCCATCTACACTACAGACAATTGCCAAGCTCAGTTATATCATAAAACCCAAAACAGGAGGCTATGCTTCTTCTAGCATCTTTGATATGAAACTTTTGGGAACCCCTGCTCTGGACCATTTCAACAATTAACTGTTTTTTTAAGTCTTACGAATATCATATTTGGAGCCTGTGTGGAGAAAGTGTATCCATGAAATATGAAAGACTGAAATAAATCCCCCTGTTCATCAAAGATTTTCTCTAATTAGTGATTTGATTAGATGAAAATGGAATCTTGAAAAAATATGTATTAAAACAAAACAAAATATCCTTGTCTCTTATTCTTTAATAAGGACAGCAATATAAGACCTGAAGTGTTCACACAGTCAAGTGCAAAGACATCAGGCAATGGTTCCATCTTCATAAAGCTGGTGGCTGCAAACAATAATCAGTGACATACCCTTGACATGCACTACTGTAGATTTTATAGTTCATCTGACTAAATACAATGTTTAAGCTAGCATGCATTAAGGCATCTCACAATCAAAGATAATATCCAGCTCAGCTGTGACTACCCAACATAAACTGAGCTTATTGGGTGCTACATAGTGTAGGTGGCATTCTGGCCTTGTCTTCATTTAAAGCCACTGGAAACTCAGAACACAGATTCTCCCATTTAGTGGTAAATGAGACCTTTCTAATAGATTGGACAGGTTCTTGATTTTCAGAATGAGAAATAAGTTCAGCTTCTATTGAAGCTTCAGATGCAGTAAATTCTATTACAGTGCAGCATATCAACTAAACTGTTCACTGACACTATGCCTATTGTTGTATCATGGTTATTGGTTCTGATCAGAATTGCTTCCATGTTTTTTCACATCAGTCTGAATGTTTGTCATACCTCAGACAGATAAAACACGCTTCATTTACTAAGACCACTAGCGGGACAATCTAACATGGTAGTAGACATTTTGTATGCATGCGGTTCACATTTCATTTAAACCTCGTCATAGCTGGCTGTTAAGGTCCTCAGTAGTGCTCAGACAAGAGCTGGATAAGTGGCATTTATAATAGTCAGTCAGTATTTAAGTTAAATGAGGTTTACCTATTATGTGAACCATCACTGCAAAAAAAAAGTCCAACTTAAGGCCTGTTATGTAAACGTAGCTTCAGACAGTGTTCGAGTTTGTTACATCAGCAACTTTATTTACAAACACTTTCATCTTCAGGGTCCAACAAGCTCTGAGCAGATCACAAGACGGGAATCATTTTTCTTCTTTATTTCAGAATCAAAATGTTAAAAAAAAAATCCGTCTCTGCACAAACCTGTGTCACATTAGGTTAGCGCTTTAATTATGTATCACACATCAATCAGATCCTATGCAAGACAACAAATGGACAATGTGCCTCTTCAAGAAATTATTTAAACAGTGTTGGTGGGGAAGTGTACATGATACTAAACTGTGATATGGTATTAAAAAAATGCAGCTTATATCAACTTTGCAAGGGCTTTAAAAACAGAGCAAAGGGCAGGAAGCCCAAGAGTTGAAGGAGAGTACAAACATTAGCCTGGATTGTACTGGTCACACTCACATTACACAGAAAGAAAAACGTGTTCTGAACTGAAACGCAAAGCTTTTCTGAAGGTAAAATGTTTCAAAAAAAGAACTGGCAGGCAACACTGAGCTTAAAAATGTCAATTCTCAGTAACACAATCAGCAGTGAACGATTATTTTAAAATTTGGCCTTAAATAGAAGGTACAGAATGAGTAAGACTCCCCCCCCCATACAGATCCTTGTTAGACACTTCTGACAGCAGACAATTTGACTTGTCAAACGTTGGGTGTAACAACACGAATAAAGGCAACATTACATTTAGGTGTCCTGGTGTCACAGCCATCAATAATATTATCAGTTAAGCCTTTGACTATGACAAGTCAAAAAAAAAGAAAGGGGCTACTGACAGTGAGTAAATGTTACAATAAATGTCACAATGTGATTATAACAGCAATTTAGAGAAAGAAGACATTGGAAATCAGTCTACACCAAACCTGTCAAAGATCACGGGAAGGGTGTGTGTGAATTGTTCTTTTGGGGGTGGGGTGGGGGCATCGTGGGATCTCAGAAAAACACTAACAGCTTTCAGTGTAATTTAAAACAAGCTGATGTAAATAAACCTCAGTGGCTACAGTGCTCATTCCTGTGTATGATGGAGTTTGGATTTGTAAAGCAGAAAACAATGAGTGAGTGTTTTATAGGAAGGCATCACACCATTCTTTAAGACAGCCACAGCAGTCACCTTGTTGTTTGGAATTAGCCCCACAAGTGTCCTTCAGCCAGTCCCGGAAAAGCTCCTCATCTTTCTTTAGCACTAGAAACTGTCCAAGGACAACATACGCCTGTGGAGGTAGAGATGAACACACAATGGAAATCCAAGTAAGATGGGAATGCAAGTGTTAAAGGACTCCCCACATCAACAGCCCTGATGCCAACACATCTGAACTTGGGGGAAAAAAAGCAAACAGTGTACAGTACAATAAAACCAGACCTTAAGCAAGACACGTTACTCACATGCACAAAAATTCCAAAGTAACACCCAGATACATTTGATGCGTCTGCTGTAAGATGAAGCAACTTCACTGTTAAAATTTCTCTGTCACTAAAAATAATGACAAATAACTTGATAATGTGATGGTGCAGAGGTTATATTAAATGAATATTTTTTTCAATAATGACAGAAAAATCTGAAGGCTGTATCACTGACAGATTACAACACAGAGGGTGATCTAAACTAACTGAAAGCTACACTACTAAAAAGCCCAAATAATTGCTATGGTGTTGACAAACAAGGTGTAAAAAAGAGGAACTAATGCGGTGGATGAAGGACAACTGATACCGCACTCAATGTATTCTGTTATCTGGGAGCTGACAGTGCGTTGAACAGCCACAGACTGGAGGCCACGGTCTGTGTCTATGACAGGTTCCAGAGGGGTACAGATGCGTCTCTGGCGCAGAAGCAGCGCGTGCTGAAGTGAATGTTTAAGGACTGAGAAATCCCGGGTTCGGAGCAACTTCTAAACAGTTTGCGAGAGAAATGTTCCCTGACTTCAAAACTTTGGCTGAAGTGGAGCTGACAGGTCCAGTGCAGCAGCAGAGTGAGGGTTCAGCTTTCAGATCAAATTATAACGGGCGTGAGAAATTGTCTACCTGAAGACGCAAAACATTTTCCTCCTCAGCAGGCTAGGTTACAGCAGGTCAGCTGATTTCAATTCAGTTAGCCTAACTTCATGTAAACGGGTTGTTCATATTTTAATGGTAATTGTCCAATTTTATAAAATTGCAATGTTCATATTTACTAATTAACACGCAATGGCGGTAGTGTTTTTGAGTGGCCTCTGCTGTTACAGTGGAAAAAAATCTGCTTCATGTGGTATTGGCATGAAAAGTGGCTGCACATAAGCTTGTTCCATATAACTGTTGTGGGAAAATGAAATAAAACTAATTTGCAAAATAAAGGTGCAAAAACAAATTTACAGCTATTAATAAATTATGATGGAATTTTTATGACTCTGTTCATCAAAAATGACAAATAAGAACATCTAGCGTGGCCTCTAGATGGGTGGATGAAGTCTTAAGATGATTTGCGGCTTTCAAAGCTTAGAGAGGGCTCAAACAATGCAAGCACCAAAACACCTGGTGGCCTATAAAACATCTAACAGCCTTTAAAGACTGGAGCTGAAGCATTAGAACATGTCACTGATCTCAGGAGTTCAGCCAAGAAGCATGTGTGTTACTGATAAAGCTAAAATATTGTAGTTTTGCATTTAATATAGATGTTATTGTGCAATGTTACACTAAAATAATTGATACATGGGCCAAAAAGCCTAGATATAAAATACTGCTGCTGATAACAAATAGTGATGTACCCCATTAATGTAGTTAAGGCCCAGTGTCACTGATGATCTTTAACTTCATGGCTGATATTTATGTAACATTTCACAAGACAAAATGTGTTGTGAATGGAGAAGGGTATTCAAAGAAGCAAGCAATTATTTTTATTACATTATTACTTGCTATCCAGGTTCTTATTTTTAGTGGTTATTCTCAATTATTCTCCTCTTCTTAACTCACTAATG
>NW_018127927.1:1286247-1289714 GCF_001952655.1 Monopterus albus
TATATTCAAAGAGAAAAGAAATTGTCACCTTGTCGAAACCTTTGTCCTCCAGTCTTTTGCCAAGGACCTCCCCAATGCCTGCAAGAGCCATCACTGACTTCTCACCCATGGGCTCGGCCACAAAATCTCTGTGCTTTTGGGATGTTGATGACATGGCTGTCAAAGATGACCAACAACTGAGATGCAACACAAAAACCATAATCAAAATTAAAATACAGTGAAATCGATGCAACAGAGACAAGGTTTAAATTGCAAACTGCATTAAACACCTTTCCTCTCTTCTTTTTAAGCTGCTGAATCTTTGCTCTTCGTTAAGTGAATATTCATCCCATTAGATAAACACTGTAACAGCTGTAGCAGTTCACACGCAATCATTGGACATGTAGACATAAACTATGACATCTCAGCAGACACCTGATATCTTGTCTGTCGGATCTACTACTCTGAAGCAATCTTCACTTTACTGCTGAAAGCTGTGTTTGTAGGTTTAGGAACATTATCTAACTCTTGTATCATCCTACAGAGTAAATATTACTATCAAGAGGTATAAGTCCTATTGATCACTCAACAGCAAGCTCTCTGGATTTAAATGTATGTAAAGAAGTGTGTTCAAGCTAAAATGGCGTTACGTTTCTCTTTAATACCCACAGTCTCTAAGTTCATCTGTTAAGTTTCCTTTCAAATTCGATGCGCCACCAATACGAAGAATCGAAACACAATGAAAAACAAAGCACCTATTAGTCTGAACCCTAAATGAACACCAGCTAACAGGAGCACTACTGAATACTGCACCGATGGGGTCATCAAGTTTGCCCAAGTAACCAAACACTGCCAGACTTAGACCGCCACATTAGATAACCTACTTGTGTAGGCGCGCGGAACACAGTTTGTTGCTAACAGCTTTAGCACGACTAGTTAGCTACTGTAGCTATCGTTCACTAGCTTTAAGACTGCATTACGATCCATTTACATGTGCGTCGCCCTGCTTGTTAGCAAAGGTGTTTATTATTTTAAAACTTTCGTAATCCCCAATTAGTCCTGGCCATATCATATCTGTGAAGTTAATGCTACGAGGAGAGTAACTAACTAATCGCTCAAAATTTGAGCGCCCTCAAGATAAGTTAACACTGTTGCCGCTTCAATACTGGCTAGCTAACTACTCCTTACAGCTTGTTATCGTGTCACACTACTTTTTTGCTTACGGTTTACTGTAGCTAATTACAAGCATATTATATCTGCGCGTTAATGTACCTCGTAAACAGGCAGAAAATTACCGTAATCAGCTAGGTAGCCGCGATATGAGTTCTATTGCTGTCCAAGCACCGGTGTCGACCACGATGCAACGCGCCCGCCTATTACGTAACCCGACTTCTTCTTCCTCGAGCCTAATGGCGATTGGCAAACAACGAAAAGGCGCTTTACCGCCACTAACTGTATAGGAGTATTGATCAGGACTCTGACTATGCTTCGTCTTCTTCCTATGAAGTTTATTGGCGGTTTGCAAGTCAACATAAGGTACACTACTGCCACCTGCTGGGCTGGAGTGTACTCTGACTACTCTTCCCTAAATCGAATAATTAAACAGGTAAGACAATCATAAATCTTTTCACTAATCATTAATAAAATTGCTTAAATTCTTTATTAGTTTCATTCTTTTTAAATACTGGAATAAAAACAAAGCCATTTGTCTCTAGAACGTCTTTGTAAAATTCTTTTGTGCAGTAGAACAAATATCACCTACTCTATTGTTAAGTCTACTGGTGGATGGAAAACAACAAATTGGTGGAACAATATTCAGTCATTTTAAAAAAGCATATCTTCTCAATTGAATTAGTTGCTCTAAAATACCAAAACAGAAATAAAATCTTCTTTTTTGCAATATATAAGTTAAATCAAAGTTTACCTTTATCTTTACAAGGCTTAGAATTAAGTTTATAATTGGGTATGGTTGTTCATTCCTTCGCAACTTCTACAGCTGCATCATTGAGAGCATCTTGACCAGCTGCATCACTGTCTGGTATGGCAGCACAACCGCTGTGTACCGCAAGCGCCTGCAGAGAGTGGTAAAGACTGCGGAGAAAATCATCAGGACTCCACTGCCCTCTCTGCAGAGCATTTACCACCACAGGGTGCATAGGAAAGCTGCCTCATCCTCAAGGACCCCACCCACCTCTAGCACGGACTGTTTATACCCCTACCCTCAGGTCAGAGGCTCAGGAGTGGGAAATGTCGCCACTAACTGTATAGGAGTATTGATCAGGACTCTGACTATGCTTCGTCTTCTTCTTATGAAGTTTATTGGCGGTTTGCAAGTCAACTTAAGGTTGTGCATATGACAAATAAACACTTTGACCTTTAATGGTTTTTCCCTGATTGTGGACCCACTGGGTAACAGACCAAACATTAATGTATAGTTTCTTCTGATAAAGCCAGTACACCAGCATTGATCTGGCCTTGTGTCATGAATTTGTTACATGCAGTATAAGTTACTAACAAGTTACTTTTCATCTTTTTTTACTTCAAGTTCTTACATACACAGTAGCTACTCAGTCCCACATAACAGCTTATAATCCACACTGTCCATTGTAGAAAGCCTACAGTGACAAGCAATACAGAAAAATCTTCATTCATTCATTTACTCAAACACTAACAGCATGCAGAGGTTGATTCAATTTTCTTTAGAGTGCTGTTTATGTCATAGTTGTGCTTATTATTTAGCTTCCAACTCTTGTTTTTTTTTTTTTTACATTAGCATCCACTTGCCCTTTTGCATCCATCATGGGGAAAGGGATAACGCTTAGAGAGGATGGTAACAGGCTTTGCTAATGCAACTTTGACAGTACCTTAAAGTTTGAAGTTTGGTTTAATGAGCTCTTAATAAGCCTGCAGCTCAGACAAAATAGTGGAAGCCAGTCTGCACAACAGATAGGATAATGGATAAAGTACTAAAAGCTTTAAATGTAAACAGCCAGACAGTGACTCAGCCCCATGAGACTACTTTTAAAACTGATAGCGATGTTATCATTCATTTGTACAAGTGAAAACAGTCCAATGGCAAAGGTGCAAAAACAAACAAAAAGCTGTGTCTCAAATCTCACTCTTCTTCATTCATTCACAATTTTTCTATGCAACAGACACATTTTTCAGGACACTATATTGAGGATAAATTTTACACAGAATAAGGACACTCAAATAAAATGGTAGACAAATACAATGCACCATAATAAATTATTCAGTTTTCAAATTGAGTGATAAAAAATCTTAAAAACAGATACAGTCCCTCTAGTACCTGAAATAGGCAAAACAATCCTTACCTCTTAGATTTCTTGTTCCCAAGTGCCTGCACAATCTGACCAGTCAAATGCCTAAGAAGCAGAGAGAAAATGAATGAGAAGTACACACTTTCACAAAACTTTGAACAGAACTTAATATATAAAACATTAAGCTTTACGTTTGTAAATGTTACA
>NW_018127927.1:1289742-1297444 GCF_001952655.1 Monopterus albus
TGCTGAACAAAGTAGCACTAAGTGAAACAATCTTAAAATCTGAACTGTCATTAGGTATTTTACATCTGCTGTGTCATCAGTTTGATGAAAATCACAAGACACACTGATGCATCTCATAATCAACGCCCTGGTGATGCTGACCACCTGACAATCTTCTTGTTACAGTGTATCCAGAAAGTATTAACAGCACTTAACTTTTTCCACATTTTGTTATGTTACAGCCTTATTTCAAAATGGATTAAATTCATTATTGTTCTCAAAATTCTACAAACAATGCCCCATAATGAAGATGTGAAAAAAGTTAGTTTGAAATCTTTGCAAATTTATTAAAAATAAAAAATTTTAAAAATCACATGTACATAAATACTCACAGCCTTTGCCACGACACTCAAAATTGAGCTGTGGTGCATCCTGTTTCCACTGATCATCCTTGAGATGTTTCTACAACTTGATTGGAGTCCACCTGTGGGAAATTCAGTTGATTGGACATGATTTGGAAAGGCATACACCTGTCTATATAAGGTTCCACAGTTAACAGTGCATGCCAGAGCACAAACCAAGCCATGAAGTCTGTATATCTCCAAGGCACAGATCTGGGGAAGGGTACAGAATTTCTGCAGCATTTGAAGATCCCAATGAGCACAGTGGCCTCCATCATCCATAAATGGAAGACGTTTGGAACCACCAGGACTCTTCCTAGAGCGGGCCGCCCGGCCAAACTGAGCGATTAAGAGAGAAGGGCCTTAGTCAAGGAGGTGACCAAGAACCCAATGGTCACTCTGAAAGAGCTCCAGCATTTCTTTGTGGAGAGAGGAGAACCTCCCAGAAGAACAACCATCTCTACAGCACTCCACCAATCAGGCCTGTATGGTAGAGTGGTCAGATGGAAACATTCCTCAGTAAAAGGCACATGGCAGCCCACCTGGAGTTTGCCAAAAGGCACCCGAAGGACTCTCAGGCCACGAGAAACAAAACTCTCTGGTCTGATGAAACAAAGATTGAACTCTTTAGCCTGAATGCCAAGCGTCATGTCTGGAGGAAACCAGGCACCACTCACCACCTGGCCAATACCATCCCTACAGTGAAGCATGGTGGTGGCAGCATCATGATGTGGGGATGTTTTTCAGTGGCAGGAACTGGGAGACTAGTCAGGATCGAGGGACCGATGACTGCAGCAATATACAGACACATCCTTGATGAAAACCTGTTCCAGAGCGCTCTGGACCTCAGACTGGGGTCACTCTGGACCTCAGACTGTGGCGACAGTTTATCTTTCAACAGGACAATGACCCTAAGACCACAGCCAAGATAACAAAGGAGTGGCTACGGGACAACTCTGTGAATGTCCTTGAGTGGCCCAGCCAGAGCCCAGACTTGAAGCTGAATGAACATCTCTGGAGAGATCTGAAAATGGCTGTGCACCAACGATCCCCATCCAACCTGATGGAGCTTGAGAGATATTGTGCGGAAGAATGGGAGAAACTACTAAAAAATAGTTGTGCCAAGCTTGTAGCATCATACTCAAAAAGACTTGAGGCTGTAATTGGTGCTAAAGGTGCTTCAACAAAGTATTGAGCAAAGGCTGTGAATACTTGTGTACATGTGATTTTTTTTTCGTTTTTTATTTTTAATAAATTTGCAAAGATTTCAAACAAAAAATTTTCACATTGTCATTATGGGGTATTGTTTGCAGAATTTTGAGGACAGTAATGAATTTAATCCATTTTGGAATTAACCTAACAAAATGTGGAAAAATGTGGTAAGCGCTGTGAATACTTTCTGGATGCACTGTATTATTTGCACTACTGTCACTGTTTGCACATGGCTTTGAGTTTCATCATAGCCTATTAGCTTGTACCATTTAGTTTATCCTTATTACTTGAATTCAGTTTTAATATTCTACTTTTATTCTATTTTAGTTTCTTAAATAGTATGGACATTCAACATTAGGTGAGAGAGAAACAGTATTTTGATTTTTCTGTATGACCTGCACATATAGTGAATTGATAACATTAAGAGATTGATTCTGTTGTGCACACCACCCTGTACAGTGTCATAATGTTTAGCAGATAAAATCTACCACAAATGGGAATTCCTGATTTACTTTCTACAAGCAGAATGTGGAAGCAGAACTGCCCATGGCTCTTTAGCAAGATGCTAACATTATCATCATCCTCTGATGATGCCAATGATGACAACATGTGGTAAGCCTTTATCTCAAAATTAAACATCATGCACATAGTTCCAGACATTACTCGCATACTAAAGTTGTAGCTCGTACCTTACTGTCTGCTCCATGCTCTTTTCCCCATACAGCCATGACAAATGCATCATTGTCAGAAATGCACGTGACCTCCTATATACCTTTACTCTTCACGTCCTCAGCCTACTGCACAAAACCTGAGAGGTGAGCCTGAAAGAAATAAGAGAAACATAAGATCAACTGGTGCAAAGATCACTGTGCACAAGACATGGCAAGCAGAGTTAACTGGGTGAAGTCATCTTGGAACAACCAGGGGTGAAAGCTCTAGATACAGCAAAGTGGACTCCCCAGGGGCATTGCTAGACATAGAGCTCTACTGGGGCACCAGCCCCCCCATTACTCAAATCACACTTATTTTTTCTTGAATGTCTGCTGCATGAATAAAATGTGCTATATTAACTTCCCTTGCTTAGCCTACTGTTCCACTGCCATACTACTGGGCCTGTCAGATCTTCATTTACTGCACCATCTGCTAGAAGCCATATGTCTAATACTTATACTGACTGAAACCATTGAAAATTATTTGTTAGGTGCAGCCTGTCAGATTTGTTAATAAAAATGTGTTTAAACTAACTTAGGTTCTATCAAATATTAAGCAAGGTAGTGGACATGTAAAAACATAGAGTATGAGCTATAGCACTGTTAATGTTAGTTGCAAGCCCTTATTGGGCCAACCACACTATTTAGCAAGCCTAAAAAGCTAAACATGATAATGTTGCCCTCTGACACCAAACATATACACAAACACATGGAGGCAAATTGTTTGTGTTGTTATGTAGGTGCAATCATGTATGAGCTCCTGGGCGCACACAGGTTATAAGCCCCCACTCCTCCTTGTAGTTTTGTATGCTGTCTTTATGGGTTAGTCTTGTCATCATTTTGTGTCTCGTTATGATTGTGTTGCCTTTTTTATGGTCATTGTCTCTTTTTTAATAATTGTCTATTTGTTTGTTTTACATCTTTTTGAAGTTATTGTCTTTTTATTGTCATTTCTATATCTTTATGGGTTTGTGTCTAACTGAGCTCTGTAACTTTCAAACTAGTATGTCACTTCACACAGAAGCCCATGGGCCCCCTGTGCCTGGTAGGACGATCAGGTAATCCATCCATGGGAATGGTCATGTAAAGGCCTACAGTCAGCTGTATTCATGTCTCCTGCTCACCAGCGACATATGTCAAGTCTGTTTAGTGTTTAGGTTCCACATAACCTCTGAAGGACTGTCCCTCATTTATCAGTTAAAAGTGTGTCGAAATGTGAAAAAGTGCATTGAAAGTTTCATCAAACTACCCCCATCTACATGCAATGCAAAACACACAAATACACATACATAAACAAGAGATGAGACGAATGACATGTGGTGGTGGTGTGTCTGTTTATTACACAACACAAAGCACCTACAATAATCCACTTCCGGTTATGTCACACAGCGGAAGATCTCACTTTTTTCACAGTGATTTTTATGTGGACATGTTTAGACAAGGACAAACTGTTTCATCTAAATGGGGAAAAAAGCCTACGCACAGAAATTCACAGCCAATATCACACATAAAAATAAAACGGTGTCAACAAACAACAGTAAATTGAGTAAAAAATAGAATTTAATCATTTAAATAGTGTTTCAAAATACAAACATTGATTTGAACTTCTAAATAATATGTTTAGTATCTATTCTTCATAACTGACTATGTTAAATGTACACTGGTGGCTATACAAGGAGCTGTGTGAGGTCTGGTAATTTATTGTATTGCTCATTTATATTAATGCGCACATACTTAATAGAGGCTACAAATGATAGTATAGTGACACTGCAGTTGACCCTGCCTTCACCCAAACCCTTTGTCCCCAAGACATATTTGTACGCTAATGAAAAAAATGTACCTTTACTTTAATGACAGTTTTAACAGCTCTCAACCGAGGCTTCTATATTTATTTGTTCACTTTAAAAATCTGATTTGAGAAGGTAGGTTAGTAAATAAATCACGGACCATAAACCTTTTTAGATGACATGAATGTGTAAGCTGCAGCATATGAGAACAAAACAAAACAGGTGTAGAGTCACATTTCGGCAGACACATCAATGCCTGCTCCACAGTGCTCGCTGTTGCTAAAATAACACCAGTGTGTTACAAGTTGAACTCTTTTCAAGACCTCCAGTGTTTTCAAGCCACACCATCTGTTCTGTGAAACCACAGCCCTTCAGTGTGTGACGCTTTGTACCAGGAGGCATCTCACATAGCATGAAAAGGGCCTTGGTTGGCTGCACAACTGCAAGACATTCAATATGCCTAATATTCAGATTTCATTTGACAAATCAAAAGATCAAGAATTATGTTCATCTCCACAGTTACTTGGCCATCTGGCTTACTCTGCCTCCTGAGGTAGCCCTCTGTACCCTCACCATCCAGCTGGATCCATAGAGCCATGGAAATTGATGAAGTGACAGTCAGCTTCAGAAAACACACAACTGCTTACATAAAAGCAAATAATAACTAGTGTTCATAATATCACGAATGGAAAGCTTCATTCCAACACCAAACCCACAACTGTGTCACAATATCAATAAAATACCCTAAACCCTAGAAAGAAAAATGTATGAAAAAGCAAGTCTTTACAAATTTCAGTACACTGTGAGCTGCACAAATATAAGTATAATGGGGAATCTGTATGGCATTTGCTGGCTTTGTTATGTTCCACTACAAATTGCATGTTTCTGTTTACTTAAATGGAACTGTACATGGCTAAAAGATTAATGGCTTTATGGCCACTAAGTGTTATTTCTACGGAGCTGATTTTGACATCAGATACTGTACCTTTGCATTGCATGTGAAGCTCAATATAGTGATCATTTAGACTGTAAATACACAAGCCTACTGGACAATGAGTAGGACTTTCAGGGTATTTTCAGACAAGGTTTCAACATCCAAAAGGAAGATGCTGCATATGTTGCATTTCTTGTTGCCCTGAGCTTTGTACGGGCAAGTTAAACTTCAACACATGTACAAACAGAAAGAAGAGCTCTCGCGTTGAGACGGCAGAGGTCTTTTATGCAACATTTTTCATTACTGCAGAAAATGCAGTAAAATCTCATCATAAACCTATCAATCATATCATATACATATGGATTAGAGTAACACATTATATCCCACAAATGAAACAGGCCACATAAATCAGACCACAGCTGCTGAAGTTAAAAACAGTGGTTAGATCTAGTGGAGGATAATATAAAAAAAAGCAGATGAGGCATATGCATTTTTTTCTGACCACTTATGTTGCCACACTGGCTTTTCTGTCAGAGTTGTGTACTTCCCTGATCTCAGTATAACCCACTGGTTTTGACTGCACAAGCTTACTTGTATTTTGTGTGTATGCGCCAATAGGATTTTCATGCAATGCATGAACATATTACCTTTCAAGTAGAGCACACAATCTTCATATGCACCTCTTCTGGACTGCAAATCAACTGTGTAACCTTTTATAAAGAATCATGCACCTACTGTGCACACCAGTGGTTCCCAATGCCAGTATTTAACCCCCAAAGTACTACTGGTTTTCTCTCGTGCCAGGTCTCTAAATCGTTTCCTGTCCATCCAAAAACCAGTTTTTACGAGAAGCCAAAACAGCAATTGGGGTCCTGATAGTGGGGAACTACTGGTATACACACACGCACACACAATCAGATGTCTCACCATTTTATCCACATTTTAAATGTGACAGACAATAATCGAGTCATTATATTGCTTTTAACATATTGCAAGCAATTCCAATGAATTTGCCAACAGCAGCACACTAAACTATAGTGAATATAAGCACTCAATGTGCACGACAATCTAACCCTATGCTGGACCCTCAAGTCTTTTGCCAGAGATGTTGTTATGGCTTTCATGAGTAGATGATTATTTAAAAGAGTTCAAAAGCCACATGATAACAGTTTGTTCATGAGTACTGACATGTTGCTCTTCAGTGGTTATGCAACTGCAGACTGACGCTGTGATGGAACACAGCAGTTGAAACTGAGAAGCATTCTGGTACTTATGTTAATTGTTTTCACTCTTGGATCTTGGAGCCTTTGACTGAAGTTTGGCAGTTACCTCTTTCTGTAAATAATCAGTTCCCACTAAGGGACAATACACAAGTTTTATTTCTTTTCTCTTGTTCCTATTCTTTGTTCATGTAGCCTAAAGGGTAAAAACGGCCATTTTCATTATTATTAAATCCATAATAAAACCTCATAAACCATCGTGGGCCTTTCTCTCCATCCACTTTACTCCTGCTACTCTAGGGAGAGTCCATCATGGCTTCCAGCATCTCCAGGAATAGTTTGTGCATGGGTACACCTCCACGGGTCTTAATGCTGTAGAATGTGGTAAGAGCGCGACCAGCAGTCTGTCGGAGGAGAGGCAACGTTAAAAGGAGGCGTCCTGCCCGCTGGGGGTCGTCAGGGCGTCGCTGACATTCCAGCTCCAACAGGGCCTGGTGGAGGAGGTCTCGCAGCTTCTGTACAGCTTCCATGTCCTCGATGTAAACCGAGTCTGACAGAGCAGCAGGGAGCACATGGTAAGACAGTGTGTAGGGTGTTGACATATTCTCAGCTTTCGTGTCTATGTTGCTCAAAAACTCACCACAAATATCAACTACCAGAATCATGTTAAATATCTAAAACTAATGGCAGCCTCTATTTATAAACGATACAGTAGATCTGTAGCACAAGCAGGACATGCTAGATTAACCGGTGTTGAAAGTAATTTTGAGCAGATCTCTAATGGACGTAAGGGTTAGTGGGGGGCACCAACTTCTTTTAATACCACAAGAGAATAGTAGACAGTTTGATAACTGTTCTATAAGGTGTAAATAAATGGTGGACTGTCAAACTACTCAGTATAATCAGTACATCTGCACAACTGTTCACAGGTTTAAGTACCTGAGTTAGTGAGTGCGATGGCTTTTAGCATGACATATTCCTCCCGGTCCACATTTAGCACCCGGAAACGGCGGGCAAGTTGACTAATTGCTGCATTCAGCTCTGTCAGTCCTGCAACCCGTGACATCTCTTCATCAAGGACAAAATCCTCTGCAAACACCACCTCCTCCTCACAGCCGAGTGAGCGATATGCTACACCCAGCACCAGCACCTCCAGCCACACAGACTGCAGTACAGACATCTGGTCTGCTAGGGACAGCGACAGAAAGCCTGCAAGGGAATACATGGACAGAGAGAGAGAGAGAGAGACAAACATTTTAATGAACAAACTGGCAACAGGTTCACATTTTTGGTGTCAACTAACACATCAAACATGTCTCTGTAGCAGCCAAATAATGGGCTACATACTGTGGGCAGCTGGTAATCCAAGTCTACCTTGTAATACACTAAAGACTGCATCAGTACAGCTAAACCATAGTGTTATGGTTTGGTCAGATAACGTTAAGACAGAGGAAATCCT
>NW_018127927.1:1297718-1322164 GCF_001952655.1 Monopterus albus
TTTCTTTCTTTTATGTCTTGATTGGTGGAGCCCTGAGTACTTTTATTACATTCGGTGTAGGCGCCAGGTTTATGTTATGTGTTGTTGTATTCTATTCTTGTATTTTGTGAATGTGTCAAGGATGTCATTTGATCTGACTGCAAGACAAATTTACCTACGGGTATAAATAAAATAACCTAACCTAACCTAAACTGTCATCAAATGTTCAGCATCTACTCTCCTAACACACCACACACACAAATGACTTTAATTCATTTTGACTGTGGCGTTTCTACCACACATTTTGGTTTTACCAATTAATTTTGTTAATGAATTTTTATTAATTACTGAATATAGTATCCTGTTCAACCACCCGAATCAGCTCACACTGTGCATCTCTCATAGTCAGCTGTCCAGTTCGGCAAAAATAAATCCAGTCCGAACTTGAGTGAAACCTGACACAGCAAGTTTCTTCCTGGTCAGTGAGACTGGATCACTGCATTGTTCCACTGATGCCATGCTATCGTCACCTCTCTTCTCCTCCTTTATGTTGTCTGAATCCTTACCTGGAATGTGTTTGGCCCAGCCGATGATCACAACCAGCTCACGGTCAGCAAGGTCACAAAGGGTGGTGAGTGTCCGCTGGGCTGTGTCAGGCTGCAGAGGGTCGGGCATGGCAAATAACTTCTCTGGCTCTGCCACTAGGAGGTGGGACACAATGATGTTTGAGGAACCTATGTCACAAAATAAGACACCAAACAATGGATTATATGATGCACATATAAATACTGCAATGTACATACAGTACATGGATGAATCTATACCCAAAATATCACCTCTCTCATTGTTTAAATTAATACATTAAATTTAGATTTATACAACACATTGATCTGCACTGGGTTTAACTATACTTTATACTGTCCTATATACAAGCGTTCACATCCCTGCTTCAAATACAGGCGTGGGACCTTCCAACTGACATGTTATTAATGGACAGATATTTTTGCAAATGAGAGTTTTGCTTTAAACCTGCTCATCAAAGTTCTAAATTATGTCATTGAAACTTGTGCAAATTGGCACAGTTACAATATGTCACTTTTTATTGTCAATAATATTGTCACTTTATTGCTGTCTGAAGGGTACCATTTTTTGCCAACAGAGGGTGCTGCTTTCTAATCATTTCCAGCGGGTTTGAACCATTCTGTGTGCTTCTTCATGCTCTGGGCACCTCAGGTTGTACCTATCTAGCATATGTTGCATTTTTGGAGGAGCATCCTGTGCACTTCAAGTGTGGGGAAATAAAAATAGGATAAACTTTGAACACATGTACTTTGTTTTTATCAACACACTTGCTGACCACATAAAGTTAAAATGTATCTGTAACTATTTTGTCTTTAATTGACCAAACACAGCTGTTGTTGGCAGATGCATGTAGATTGCCAGCAAATAATGATCAACAGCCCATGATGTGCTGTAGCAGCAAGACGCCTCTTACAGTAAATAAATAAATACTGCCTTCTTGGACATACAGTATTGTTCAAAATAATAGCAGTACAATGTGACTAACCAGAATAATCCAGGTTTTTAGTATATTTTTTATTGCTACATGGCAAACAAGTTACCAGTAGGTGCAGTAGATTCTCAGAAAGCAAACAAGACCCAGCATTCATGATATGCACGCTCTTAAGGCTGTGCAATTGGGCAATTAGTTGAAAGGGGTGTGTTCAAAAAAATAGCAGTGTCTGCCGTTGACTGTACAAACACAAAACTATGTTGTACAAACGTTTTTGTTTCTAGGATTTAGCAATCCTGTGAATCACTAAACTAATATTTAGTTGTATGACCACAGTTTGTTATAACTGCTTCACATCTGTGTGGCATGGAGTCAACCAACTTGTGGCACCTTTCAGCTGTTATTACACTCCATGATTCTTTAACAACATTCCACAATTCATTTACATTTCTTGGTTTTGCTTCAGAAACAGCATTTTTGATATCACCCCACAAGTTCTCGATTGGATTAAGGTCCGGGGATTGGGCTGGCCACTCCATAACATTAATTTTGTTGGTTTGGAACCAAGACTTTGCTCGTTTACTAGTGTGTTTGGGGTCATTGTCTTGTTGAAACAACCATTTCAAGGGCATGTCCTCTTCAGCATAAGGCAACATGACCTCTTCAAGTATTTTGACATATGCAAACTGATCCATGATCCCTGGTATGCGATAAATAGGCCCAACACCATAGTAGGAGAAACATGCCCATATCATGATGCTTGCACCACCATGCTTCACTGTCTTCACTGTGTACTGTGGCTTGAATTCAGAGTTTGGGGGTCATCTCACAAACTGTCTGTGGCCCTTGGACCCAAAAAGAACAATTTTACTCTCATCAGTCCACAAAATGTTCCTCCATTTCTCTTTAGGCCAGTTGATGTGTTCTTTGGCAAATTGTAACCTCTTCTGCACGTGCCTTTTTTTTAACAGAGGGACTTTGCGGGGGATTCTTGAAAATAGATTAGCTTCACACAGACGTCTTCTAACTGTCACAGTACTTACAGGTAACTCCAGACTGTCTTTGATCATCCTGGAGCTGATCATTGGCTGGGCCTTTGCCATTCTGGTTATTCTTCGATCCATTTTGATGGTTGTCTTCCGTTTTCTTCCACGTCTCTCTGGTTTTGCTCTCCATTTTAAGGCATTGGAGATCATTTTAGCTGAACAGCCTATAATTTTTTGCACCTCTTTATAGGTTTTCCCCTCTCCAATCAACTTTTTAATCAAAGTACGCTGTTCTTCTGAACAATGTCTTGAACGACCCATTTTCCTCAGGCTTTCAAATGCATGTTCAACAAGTGCTGGCTTCATCCTTAAATAGGGGCCACCTGATTCACACCTGTTATTTCACAAAATTGATGACCTCACTGATTGAATGCCACACTGCAGAGCCCAATGACAAATGTAGTCAATGTGTGAGTTGACGGCACCTTTACAGAGCTGCTACATAGCATGTGGCCCCTAGAGTCTTTTACCTTTGCCTGAGAGTTGCCACTGAACAGTTAAATAAACAAACCAAAAATAAAAACGTGATGTGTAATTGAGCCACTTTTATGTCGATTACACAGTTTTATTGTTGATAAAAGTATCACACTGGGCTCCCCTATTGAATAAGAATAAAAATCCCACCTTTTTCATTCTCCTTTGTCAGTGGTAGAGGAGCACTCTGGTACGTGGCATTCTCCACTTCTGGGCGCCTTTTGTATTTTTGTCTTCCACCCCGGACCCTGTCAAGACGAACTCCTACATTGTGAAACAAAGTAATTATGATTTAAGAGTAAACATATCATATTTAAAGATCAGAACAATGACCCTTAAGATATACAGTAAAGGACCAGCCACACAGGTTCTGCACACCATAAACACTCACCCTCTTTCAGCATGCCTACTTTGAGGCACTTGGTGAAGCGACATGCCTGGCAAGCCTTTCTGCGCCGTTTGGTGATCTCGCACTCGTTTGATGCTGGACAACTGTATTCAATGTTACCTTAAAGGGAAAACAGAAAAATTACAATTTAGAGTTAAGAAGATGATTAAGAAATACAAATATGAACATTTGATATGAATGAAAACCCCCTCCCTCAGTTTCTTAACATACAGTCTGCCCAGAGCAAAACCACACAAGCTAACATACTTATTAAGTTTCCCAACATATAACATACATACAGTTCATTGTTCAAGGATTTTGTTTAACAGACCAGTAAAAACCAGATGGGATAGTTGTAGTGATAATGTACTGAAGCATGTTAAAGAATAACACCATTGGGACATGATGTGGGTCCTAAGTCACTGCAGCATTTCTCAGACATCTTCCCCACTTTGGAGTCTGTAAACCCCTCAAGCGACGATGAAGGTGTATTTTAATTGGTCAGTGACAGACCAAATCAATTTATGAGCCTTTGTTTATTTTTATTCCCTAAACTCCAGCTATACCGGCCCTCATGCACATGTAACAAACATCCTGTCTTAAAATACAGAGAAGATATGTTATGAGTTCACAGAGGTCACTGACAAAAGTAAACACTTTTCAAATGAGATACTTCCTATTGAGTATGACAATATAAAGGAAAAATACATCTGTAATCATTACTTAACACTGTATTCTCAGATTTGACAAATTTAATTCTTATTTTTGAACAAAGTCCTGTTTTGCTTCTCAAAAATGAATCACTCCAAAATCAAATCCCATCAAGTTGTTACATTACAGAAGGTGTCAAATGGGAACATTTACTGTAAACTGGTTGTTCTGCTATGTAAACACTTAAACGTCACCATAACACACACCTTGGATGGTTCTCTTGAAGAATGCCTTGCAGGCCTCACATGATGCCACGCCATAATGGTAGCCTGAAGCCACATCCCCACATACTAAACAGAGCCTCTTGGGTAGTGTGCTTAGGGCGTACTTGCAGCGCCCCGCTCCATTTCCAGTGGAGCTCTCCTCTGCCCCATCACCACCCTCGTCTTTAAAGTGGCAATGCAAGGCTGGTGTGTAGAGTGGCGGAGAGTAACGTTTAGCGCCATCTCCTCTGGTTCCTCCACCTCCGCTCTGAGAGGAGTCTGAAGAGGCCCCGCCGGGGCTGGTCCGACCTCCCCCACCCCCCTCTGGACTGCACGGTTCTGCTTTTATGTAGACATCTGACCGATGCTCCCTGGAAGACATGATGTCTACAGGGGAAAAAGCAAAGACAAAGAAAGGTCAGGTCAATAAAGGTATACATCCTTTACCTCACATCGTTGTCTCTGAAACTACAACAGCTAAAAATGACCAAAATCTAACCAATTATTTGCTCACTCGTGTCATGATACAGATGCACAATATAAATGTTTCAACAGACAAATAGAACATGTAATCTAATACCTTCACACTGTTAACTCTCCTTTAAGAGTTGAATAAATCTTTTAATTAGAAATTTTAAAACAAAGCAATTATCTCGTCATTTTCATAATCACAATCTATACAATTCAACTGTATCCTTTAGCATCTTCAACTAAAAGCGATGATGGAAAAGTGTCAGTGGTGCCCTTAGCAGTGCCCCAGCAAACCCCAGGGGGTGTCAAGTTTTTACACCAACAATTACTGTTTGCACACCTATAGTTTGTCCATGTGGGTTGGTTTGAGGGTAAACAGGAATCAGAAGGAAACAGGCAACAAAAGAGCCAAATGGTTACAGGAAAAAAACATCTAAACTGTAATATAAGACCTGAAGTGAGGCCAGAAGTAAACAAATGTACCCGCAGATTTCGACCTGCGTCTAACCTCCGGTAAAACCCAACGAACCCACACTCTACTACCAGCAGTGACTAACCAAGAGTCCCTGTTGGAAACAGGGACTGTGAGAAACACTCCAATTTTATATAATCAGCAAGCAAACCCCACAATAGGCCTGCTTGTTCTTTCTCCTGTTCTTTAGCGGAACTTGGTCCCTGTGTTGTTTGTGCCATTTCCTCCTCGTCTAGGCTTTTAAAGCCATCATCACCTTGGACTCACAAAACCAGAACCTTTCATGCCTAAAATAACCATACAGTCCTTGAATCATCCCCACAGTGCGAAGTCTTTGTCTGTGACATTTCTTGACATTATAGCAGCCAAGGTGACTGGATGAAGCTATGCTCCTTAACAGTGCCCACTCTCCCCTATTTAGACACATATCTTATGTGAGACAGTGACAGCTGCAGCAAACAGCTTTGCTGCCAAAGGCTGTAGCTCTAAATGTAATTACAGAAATGATTGCCACCTACCACAGGTCAAAAAGAATTTAAAAAACAATCACATTAATAATGCTTATAAAGAAATGTTTATGATTTCAAATTAGGGCTGCAATTAAAACTTTCATTATAACTTTTCTCAATCAATCAATCAATCAATCATCAAAAAAATCCAATTCACAAGTCCAAATATGCAAAGATATTTAGTCTGAATGTCACTTTCGGCTTTTCCCGTTTAGGGGTCGCCACAGCGAATCGTCACACTGACGACTCGCATGTTAACATTTGGCACCTGTTTTTTACGCCGGATGCCCTTCCTGACGCAACCCTGATTCGAACCCGGGCCACAGCGGTGAAATCGCTGCGCCTTAACCACTAGCCTACCAGGGACGGCTGTATTTAGTTTATAATGATATAAAGAAAAGCTGGAAATCATCTCATTTGAGAGGCTGGGATATCAGAGAGAATTTGGCATTGTTTCACTACTTTTGCTTGAAAAATTACTTAAATGATTAATCAGTTATCAAAATAATAATAATTTTTAAATTATTTTTCTGTAAATCAACTAATCTTCGCAGCTCTATTCCAAATTCAAACACACAGAAGACTCATGGAGCCAAAATTACGGTTCGTACCCAGTGGCTGCATAAAATATTCAGACCCCTTCACTTTTTGCATGCTTTATTGCCTTAAATTAATAATTGTCTTCTTCCCCCATCAGTCGGCATTAAATGCGCCAAAGAGTGCGAGAGCATTCATATGGAAACTCAGTTAAATGATGTTTACCCATTATTTAGCCCCAAAGGGGGGGGGGGGATGTCAGGCCACACTGTCATAAATCTTCAGAGCCCCACAATAAGCAACATCATTTTCCAGACATAATCCACCCTAAACACAAAGCATCCCTGAACCCGATCATCACCCAAGGAAAGAGCAGCTATGTGGCTTAACACACAGCAGATTAAGCAGTGGCTGGTCCAAAATGGCTTGTAATGGCAGTTACCTCTGAGACTCGGGTCCCCTCCACTGGCAATATTCCACCAAGATTGTCAAACAAAAGAAAATACAATACAAACAGCCCCGGTGACTCAGTAACTGTATTATCACCAACACCAATACAAGTTCTGTGTAGGAGTGACGTCTACAGGGTCATCGGGGGGGCACCTTCTCACTATTAACTAATCAATGTAAACCCAATAGCCTATTGTGACAAAGTGAAAACATTTTTAGACAATTTTACAAATTTATTTTAAAAAAATCAAAAACTGACATCTCTCATTTCTAAAAGTATGCATGCACTTTGCTCTGGACTCCAATTTTTTTGTTCCTTTTTCCCAAGGAGATATTTCATAATTCTCTGATGCAATAATCGGTAGCTGATGTAAAACATAGCCTATACTATATCGTCTGTACAGTTTATATAAATAGTGATCATGCTTTAAGGGCCTACAGGCCAGTGAAAAAACAACTCCTGACCAAAGCTATGAAAGTGAAACGTTATAAATGGGCATTGAAATACAAGAACTGGACTAAAGAAGACTGGAGAAAAGTCCTTTTTTAGTAATGAAAGACATTTTTTGTCCAGGGACAGAGAAGTCAGCATGTTCAGAGGTCACCAAATGAAAAACTCTCCAATGCCCACATCGACCAGAGGGTAAAACACCCACAAAAAAAGATGTTTTGGGGTTGCTTCAGCTATTATGGCATTGGTAGCTTGCATCCAGTTGAAGGCATGATGCGTTCACCACAATACATTGAAATTCTCCGAAGAAAAGTTGCTCCAGAACTGATAAAGTTATTTCCTGATGGATCCGGTGTTTTTCAACAAGATTTGGCCCCGTGTCACACATCCAAACAGGTGAAGAATTTTTTTGAGGAGAATCAAATTAACACACTGGACTGGCCTGGAAACTCTCCCGATCTAAACCCAATTGAAAATTTGTGGTCTATTTGTAAGCAACAACTCCGTGGGATGGACTGCACAACCATGGAGAAGATGATTCAGGCCCTAATTCAAGTTTGGCACAAGGACCCCAAAATCATCCTAGACCGTTCAAAATTGGTGGATTCAGTGCTAAATCGCATCCAGATGCTTCTCAAGAGTCGAGGAGGTCATATCATGTACTGATGTGTTAGAATATTGTTCATATAAAGAAAATTGAGAAAAACAGATTTTTGTTGTTCTCAGGGTTTGTTTCAATTAATTTGCACAAATTTTGAAAGATGTACATCCTTGCATGTGTATAAGGTCCCACAAGTTGAAGTGGACAAAGTTTGTCAGGACAAAAAACAAACTATCAAGTCCAAGAGACTCCCAGCAGATACAGTGCCTTGCGAAAGTATTCGGCCCCCTTGAACTTTGCGACCTTTTGCCACATTTCAGGCTTCAAACATAAAGATATAAAACTGTAATTTTTTGTGAAGAATCAACAACAAGTGGGACACAATCATGAAGTGGAACGAAATTTATTGGATATTTCAAACGTTTTTAACAAATAAAACACTGAAAAATTGGGCGTGCAAAATTATTCAGCCCCCTTAAGTTAATACTTTGTAGCGCCACCTTTTGCTGCGATTACAGCTGTAAGTCACTTGGGGTATGTCTCTATCAGTTTTGCACATCAAGAGACTGAAATTTTTGCCCATTCCGCCTTGCAAAACAGCTCGAGCTCAGTGAGGTTGGATAGAGAGCGTTTGTGAACAGCAGTTTTCAGTTCTTTCCACAGATTCTCGATTGGATTCAGGTCTGGACTTTGACTTGGCCATTCTAACACCTGGATATGTTTATTTGTGAACCATTCCATTGTAGATTTGGCTTTATGTTTTGGATCATTGTCTTGTTGGAAGACAAATCTCCGTCCCAGTCTCAGGTCTGTTGCAGACTCCATCAGGTTTCCTTCCAGAATGGTCCTGTATTTGGCTCCATCCATCTTCCCATCAATTTTAACCATCTTCCCTGCCCCTGCTGAAGAAAAGCAGGCCCAAACCAGGATGCTGCCACCACCATGTTTGACAGTGGGGATGGTGTGTTCAAGGTGATGAGCTGTGTTGCTTTTACGCCAAACATAACATTTTGCATTGTTGCCAAAAAGTTCGATTTTGGTTTCATCTGACCAGAGCACCTTCTTCCACATGTTTGGTGCGTCTCCCAGGTGGCTTGTGGCAAACTTTAAACGACACTTTTTATGGATATCTTTAAGAAATGGCTTTCTTCTTGCCACTCTTCCATAAAGGCCAGATTTGTGCAGTATACGACTGATTGTTGTCCTATGGACAGAGTCTCCCACCTCAGCTGTAGATCTCTGCAGTTCATCCAGAGTGATCATGGGCCTCTTGGCTGCATCTCTGATCAGTCTTCTCCTTGTATGAGCTGAAAGTTTAGAGGGACGGCCAGGTCTTGGTAGATTTGCAGTGGTCTGATACTCCTTCCATTTCAATATTATCGCTTGCACAGTGCTCCTTGGGATGTTTAAAGCTTGGGAAATCTTTTTGTATCCAAATCCGGCTTTAAACTTCTCCACAACAGTATCTCGGACCTGCCTGGTGTGTTCCTTGTTCTTCATGATGCTCTCTGCGCTTTAAACAGACCTCTGAGACTATCACAGTGCAGGTGCATTTATACGGAGACTTGATTACACACAGGTGGATTCTATTTATCATCATTAGTCATTTAGGTCAACATTGGATCATTCAGAGATCCTCACTGAACTTCTGGAGAGAGTTTGCTGCACTGAAAGTAAAGGGGCTGAATAATTTTGCACGCCCAATTTTTCAGTTTTTTATTTGTTAAAAAAGTTTGACATATCCAATAAATTTCGTTCCACTTCATGATTGTGTATCACTTGTTGTTGATTCTTCACAAAAAATTACAGTTTTATATCTTTATGTTTGAAGCCTGAAATGTGGCAAAAGGTCACAAAGTTCAAGGGGGCCGAATACTTTCGCAAGGCACTGTATGTGAGATAACACTGTGGTGAGGCAGAGACCAGGGCAAAGGGATCAAACTACCAAACAGTATAATACAGAAAGGCTCTGTAATTCACAGGAATTCATTCAGTGCCATCCAAAAGTATACTTGGGGAGGAATAAAACTCCTTATGACAAACACATTAGCCAGTTATAAATATATTTAAATTTGAATGTGAGTGTCAAGTTCCACCATGAAAATATAAACCTAGTAAAGAGTAATGTGAAAACATTAAAATACATGAAGACATGCAACCATATAGGGAATGGTATTAATGCATATAGTGTAAATGGAAGGATATATGGCAAAATATTTATTGGGGCACTGTGAGTAATTTTGTTTCATACTTTGAAACTGCGATTCAACTTCCAGTAACTTAGTAGGTCTAAGTCACTAGAGCCAAATGACTTACACCTTGATGTCAGTCATACATTGCACTGATTGAAATATAATAGTTAAATAAGAACTCTCTGACACAGGCGCTTTCTTGCATTGAAGTAACAGAACAAGCAGGATTGGTGAATATTTGTACAGTACAATCAAAGTGACCAGTACACTTCCCTGCCTGAATCAGGGTAATTTATTTATACCACTCCTGTTATTACAGCTCTATAAGGAGACCCAGTCAGAATACAGAAAAGCTAAAGGTTTCATTATACTGTCTGAAGCTGACTTTGTTCTTTGGTGTTTCTTAGAATGATGATCAAAACGTAGCTGTTGTTAAACTGATTTTCTTCACTTCAGGGCACAGAAAAATGGGTGAAAAGTAATAGCTGTCTGTGCCACGCTTGTGTCTAGACATCAACTCATCATGGGATGCATTTATGCAGAGCCTTAGCTGAATGACTGTGGATCTCTGCAGCCTGAATCGTCTCAATCCAGTTAAGACCTGAAACATCCATCCATCTTCATCCGGGACCGGGTCGTGGGGGCAGGAGCCTGAACAGGACCTCCCAGACTTCCCTCTCCCAACACACCCCCTCTAGTTCCTCAGGAGGAACCCCAAGGCATTCCCAGGCCAGCTGGGAGACATAGTCTCTCCAACATGTCCTGGGTCTGCCCCAAGGCCTTCTCCTGGAGGGACATGCCTGGAATACCTCCCCAGGAAGGTGTCCAGGAGGGCATCCTAAACAGGCGCCCAAGCCACCTAAACTGTTACCGCTCGACGTGGAGGAGCAGCGGAGGAGCAGCGGCTCTATTTTGAGCTCCTCACAGGTGGCTGAGCTCCGCACCCTATCCCTAAGGGTGTGCCCAGCCACTTTCCAGAAGAAACTCATTTCTGCCGCTTGTATCCGTGATCTCATTCTTTCAGTCATGATCCAAAGTTCATGGCCATAGGTGAGGGTAGGAACGTAGATTGACCGGTAAATTGAGAGCTTCGTCTTACGACTCAGCTCCTTCTTCACCACAACAGACTGGTACTCTTTGCAGATGATGTGGTTCTGTTGGCTTCATCAGTTCAAGACCTACAGTGTGCACTGGAGGGGTTTGCAGCTGAGTGTGAAGCGGCGGGGAATTTGCACCTCCAAATCTGAGGCCATGGTTCTCCGTTGGAAAAAGGTGGATTGCTCCCTCAAGTGGAGGAGTTTAAGTATCTCAGGGTCTTGTTCACGAGTGAGGGAAAAAAATGGAGCGACAGGTTGACCTGAAACAGATTTGTAATTTTCTCAGGCATACATACTGGCAGGCCAAAGCAATTAGCAGTCATCTGTATCAGCTGGGCTGACCATTCAGTTGCAGCCTGTATGTTCTGCAGTACTGAAAATACTTTGCTTATGGTCAGTTCAGTGCTCTGATCCCTCACCCTGCCCACAGTGGCAACGTTACATGCATGTATGTTTTGTACATACTAGTGTGGGTGACCACCATAATTAAATAAACATATGGATGTTTTGTATAGTCAATACAAGACTTTTACTATGGTATTTACTTCAGTTGCAATGTTTGGAGGGATTAATGAAGCAATATGGCCAAATAATTAGTTTTATTCCAGGACACAGTCCTGTAAAATAGATGTTTAATTTCTGCGAGTTTCTTCTGGTACTACATACTGTATATATATATGGCAGAATTCATCACAGCTAGCTGAAGGTAGCTAAAAACACTGGCATGCAATCTGTAAACACAGAAATATCACTCTGACTACAAACCTACTGGTCAACAATCTGAGTTTATGGTATATAATCAATAAGCACTCAGTCCTGACTTGTGCTGTGGGCTGTTTGTCTGTGTCAGCCAGCAGATTTATTTATACATGTCTATGATGAACAGGTCTCTGCTGACAGCTTGACAGCCGGGCAACCTTAACATCATAAAGTGCATTTATAGGACATGACTGAAATGAAACATGTTTTTTTTTTTTACATACACATCCTTTTAAAAAGACCACAACTTTTAACTTGATGATGATCAAAGCTGTTCAGTATAAACTGAGAACAAATACACAATACAACATGTAATACAGACAAGTATGGTAAAGACTATTTTGTGGGCATCCTGGGTTAAAGACACCCAGCAAGGAGGAGCATAATATTAACTTCTCCAGCCATCACTCATTGCAAACCAAATATGCCTTAATCATATTTACTGCTGCAGTAGATAGTCCAGTCCTACAGTATACTTTCTTTGGCGTTTGTCCCTCTGTGCACTTGATTGTAGCACTGTTTGGCAAGAAACAGAGGGGTCACAGTAACCTTAGCCTGTTTAAAGGTTAGCTGACTTGGACTGAGTTTACAAGCTCAGTGAACGACTGAGCCAGTACATCAGGACTAGTACAAGACGCCAGATAAACAACAACAATATTCAGTTAGCTCAGACTTTAAGACCAGCAAGTATCCCTGCCGGCCAATTCGACATCTGCGTTGACAAGTGCGGAACTTTCACCAAATAAAAATGTTAAAAAGCAAAAGATCGTGGCTAACTTCTATGGCCACTTTTTCGTTCGACTAAAGCAGATTAAACTTTAGCGTAAAACCAGCTGAGGTTGGATAATTTGCAGTATTTTCTATTCATCTCACCATAGAAACGTGTCATGTGTACTGTAAACTAATGTGCCATCATGTTTGAAGTAGCGTTAGCATTAGCTTCGACGACAACGAACACATGATAACTATAGGATAGCTACCCTTGGCTAGCAGCAGCTAGCATTAATCCTGACTGACCAGCTCTCTCCTCCTAGAGCTCAAGTTTCTTTGTCAGTCTAACCCGGGCTGGGCTGCATCTTACCCGATAACCTTGACCAGCACAGCACCTAAGTCTCCCCACGGCGTGACAAGAACATGGCACAGGTATGACAGAAAACCAGTTTCCAGGCTGCCAGCGACTGCTAGCTCGTGTTGGCTCTGGTGTTGTGTGTAGAGATGGGCCGAGCTACTATCGCTTTTCCCTAACAGCTGGAAAATAATAAAGGATGGATAGAGCAAGCCAGGAGCACCCTGAAGCACACACTTGGGAACGTGTAGTCCAGAAAAAATACTCACAATAGGTCATTGTTAATATTGGAAAATATGTTCAATCCTAACAGTGAACTTCATACAGGTTTATAAGCAGACTGGGAACTTATTATCAGTGTACTAGCCATGAATCCACAGTCTCAGACATACATGCCTGACATAATACAACAGAGTCCTAATGAAGATATACAATTTTGACTCACAATTAAATGGTGATTCATTTAATTATTCAAATTAGGACACTCCAATTTAGGAAAATTGGCTTTACATTGATTTAGACACACATTTTAATCTAATTTTAATTCACATTATTACAGAAAGCTTTTATTTATCACCTGTCTCAATACAGCATCCAAAAAAAACAACATTCTCACACTGATTTGTACAAGGGCGTACTAAGAGTGATCCTCTCTCTCGTCCATCGACTGTCCCTCTTTAATTCATTCATTCATTCATTTTGGCAAGGTGACTAAGTACATTTACTGTAATACTGTACCTAAGTACAGTTGTATGGTATCTGGATTTTGAATATTTTCTTTTTCTGCTACTTCATACTTCGACATATGGTACTTTTTACTGCACTACATGTATCTGACAACTTAAGTTACTTATCAGTATCAGATGAATAAAACAAAATACAGTTTAATCATAAGACTTTATTGTTCCTCAGTGGGGAAATTCACAAGCTACCCAGCAGTACTTCAGAGTATAAGCTTATAAGGTAGTTAACATTAGCTCCACCTTTACCATCTGCAACATTAAAGCGATGTACACAATTCAACTCAATTCATTTCACTTCAATTCATGGAATTGACTTTAGTGAGCCACATTTAAAACATTTAAATGACAGCATAGACGACCAAAAATACAAAGTGTCAAACATTTAAGGCATAAAAGAAAACTACCAATAAGTTACACCCATGCATCCATTCTTACACACATCCACCTGCATACACCTATAATAAAACAAAAATCTGTTCCCATAACTAATAAGGAAGTCAAATTAGTAATAATAATAATTTGAGGATGAAAGAGATGAACAGCTTCTGGAAAAGTTCTGTTTCTGAACCTGGTTGTTTTGGTTCTGAAAGCTCTCAGCCTTTTTTTGGAAGAAATGAAGTTAAAAAAAGTGTGAGCTGAATGAGATTCATCTTTGAGAATCCTATGAGTCTTCTTCTGAAGCTTGGTGGTCTAGATTTCAGTCACAGATGAAAGATCACAGCCTATAATTTTTGATGCATGAATTATGGTGAAATGTGCCATTCTGCATAATGAGAGAATTTATTTTTGGTACTTTAAGTACATTTTGATGATAATATTTTTGTACTTTTACTTGAGTGACATTTTTGAATGCAGGATTTGTAACAGAATATTTTTAAACTGTGGTATTGCTGCTATTTTATATTATTATTATTATTATTAGTAGTGGTGGTGGTAGTGTACTACAGTTAAGAACCTGAGTACTTTTTCCTCAATTGGCAACCATTTCAAGCTTCCAATGTGTCAGTGCACAGTAACTTCAGAACAACAGACCAACAGATACTTCAGTGTTGTTGCTGCCGTTTGGACCTGCAATTCTCAAACAGGAACATGTCTTGTGAATCACTTTACTGCAACAGAATTGTACCTATTATAATCTATGAGTGGCCACTCATTTGGCTTGTAACACCTTCAAAATTGTTCTCTCTTGTTTTTGATGCATTTCCCTTTCCACTTTCCTCATCTGTAAGTAAGTATTTTCTAATGAAGGCATTGACACTCTATAGTCCTACAAGAATGACCTGTGGGGCAGGAGAGGCACCTTGCCACAGAATACAAGCAACAAACATTGTTGAAGCATAGCATAATATTTCACTGGAATAAATGGTGATGTGAGAACAGATTACCTGTTTGGTGAACTGGAGTTTGAAGTCTATATAGCCCTCACTCCCTCTGGTAGCTTAATGAAGTGCTATTGTTTTGGGTTGAACCCTGCAGTTATCAGAAGACCTGCAAAGTAAGCAAAGGATTCAAGCAAAGTCAAGACTTGTTTTTCATGTTAAGTTTGTGATTTGAATGGTCAAATCCCCATAGACGCATTGCATCCACTGTCTGGTCTCATAATGACCACTGTCTGACAAGTAGCTGTTCATATTAAACTACTGAAAAGCTCATAGTAATAGCAGAGCCAAACTTCATTTGTGCCTGAGAAAACTTTATAGTAAGCAGTAGTTTTATTTCCTCTGTGGTAAGATGTGGATACTTGTAAACTGACATTTTCTTCCTAAAATACTGTATATAACCTACTGTATCTATCCAGATTTCTGTATGCTTCTCGAGTACCCTCCCCCTTGCACTGCATGACACAATCCAAAGGTCATAGCCACAGGAATGCATGAAGGACAGACAGCATAAAGCCAACACCTTGTGTTTCATTTGTACAAAGTCATAAGCTTAAGTTTGACGATAACTCTTTGTAAATAATTAAAGAGACTAGTTTTAATAAAAACATTACGAGAAAGACTTTTAGTAACTCTTTATAGTTATATCAGTACGACTCTGCTTTTTTTTTCATAAACATTAGACCACATTAAATGCCAAACTGAAGCAAGAAGGGATCTCAGTTTTTCTAAGCAACTTTAATCTTGAGCAGCAAGAATGTAATATGTGGAAACCAAGTGATGTTTAATCATATTCTTTGGGAGTGATCGGAACTGACAACTTTATTTTGCAAAAGGATATTCAAACCAGATTTATAAGGTGAAGATTTACATTTTATTAACATCACAGCAGACAAACTAGTGACTGTAATAAGTCCTTGTTCAAAATGTTATCTGTGATCACACTTTCACCCATAAATGAAACGTTATAACTAATCTGAAGTGGTTTTAAAGCTTTCCTGTTGTTAAGGGGGTACCAGCGGTCTCTGTCACTGATAGTGCATCACACTGTATAAAAGTCAGTTTGAGGGTTTGAAACGCACTGCTCTGGACACAGGGAGAACAGCACCCAGGGGTGACCTTGCTGCCTTCTGATCTCGGACCGGTGAAAGGTTAATTGCCTTAGTGGATTATGCTTTAAGATCAGTGATCTCAATCATAGTCCAGCAGGCTCGGTGACTACCACAGTACGGTGTGTTAAAACAGAAGAATAATCTTATTCTCCACCATGATCCTGCATTCTTAAGTACTCACTGACCAAATGTCCTATTTATTGTTGTCATTTTGGAGAGAGGTTACCAGCGAGTTAATATTGCAGAGTGGCACAGAGTGTAACAGCGTTTATTTACGAGTAGACAGGGGTAGTACATGAGTGCGGTGTAAACTGGACAGGACGCTTTTACTGCAAATTATTACACAATGTACTAGATATTTATTCAGTGGCTCGTGCCCTTACCCCAAATAGCATGACCACGCGAACTTAGCTCTGCCAGGAAACTCGTGCGTGCACATTAGGCTCCCGTTAAGACAGCTGACATCTCCGCAAAAAAAGATTGTTAACAGCCTAAACCCAAAATATATCTGCAGTGTAAGACTGTACTTACTGGGAAATGTCAAAACATCGCAGGGTGGTTTCTTTTTTTTCTCTGAAGTCTGTCAAGTTGCGGCCGGCAAGTTCACAGTGGGCTTAACGGCACAGACAAAGCCTCGCAGCGCGTCTCACATCGCATCCCCACCTCACCGTGTAATAAGGTCATAACAACAACCGGTGATACTCCGCCTCACCAGCCTATTCGGTTCCCCAGCCCGGTGTTATAATTTCTTGTCTTCGGCTCATACAACTGAGGTTGCAGTTGAATATAAAAGTCAAGAAAAACTACATGTCCGGTAAGATAAACGTTTCACAATAAAACTATGTCGACTCACATTACATTTTAACTTTTCTCAAACCACACAATGTCCCAAAGTGAAATCGGGTCTAATATGAGAGAATCACCCTCTGCTGCTTGAATATAACACATACTCCCCAGAATCAAATTACTGCTGGTATTTCTTACATAAACAGAAATTACGGTTTTATTTTAACAAACGAAAACGACATAACTTCCGGCTTCGTCCTAGCTTCCTCTCGTTGACTTGACGCAGCTCAGTGACGTGGTCTCTATCCCGTGTCTTTTCTCCTCCCTCTGCCAAATTTGCGTCCGCTGTGTCTGCATTACGTCCGTGTGCACCCTCCAAAAGCGTCATCAGCATTATAATAATGGGCTCCAAATCGTGAAAAAACATGACCCAGCCCACGGTAATCTACATGCAGTCTAGGTCTTCTAATTTATCTGCAGCTCGTCTCTAGATCTGTTTGCTACAAACAAGCCCGCGGTCTGTTTGTTGCAACTTGACAAACTGTTCTTAATGTTCTTGCAGCAGCAAACCATCTTCCACAGAAAATTATAAAATTCCCAGATGGACTTGCTAGGCCTAATTGTATTTTATACATTTAAATGTTTTTTCTTGGCTTTATTGTATATTCAGCCTACTTATAGTTTTGTTGTGGCATTTTTTTTCTCGAAATACCACAAAATTAAAAATCATGAAGATATTTTAATTTAAGTTATATCAAAAGCTTTAGGGGATTGCTGCAGAAAGAATCATCCCGTTTACAGCACACTGTGGAAAATATAGTCATGCTTTCCGTCTTGTGCCACTGACCTGGCTCACTAGGCTACACAGACAGGAAATCGGGAGATCACTGCAATGGCAGGTGAAAGGGAAATAATAAAGGGATTTCAATAGGAAAAACAATCAACTGTGGGCCTAATAAAGTTTATCAAAAGGGCAATCATCAAATGTGTCTCAGAGATGCTTTGTGCCTTTTGTGTTTACCGTACCGATCATCACAATTAAATGATTTTTCTCTCCGTATCTAACCTGCTGATTCTCGAAATAGGCTGTGCTCTCCAACATACCTGGTAACAGCTGGCACAAAGGAGAGAAGTTGTCACAGAAGAGATGACAGTTATGCCCACTGATTTAAAAAACGTAATATTCACCTACCATTATCTAGCACTAATTATTAGTTAGTCTAGTTTGTATAAAAAATAAGCGCTAAAGCTTCACCTGCACTTCGTTCACTGTGTCAGAAGAGCAGGACAACGGCGTGTTTACGTCTTTATCTGGCCATATGCAGCGAGCTCGGGGCTCGGGACAGGATTTCCGTGAGGCGCGCGTGAGAGGAAAAACTGACGGCAGTGTCACTGCGACCTTGAAACAAGGTCACTCAGTCTATGCTGCACACACTGCACTTCTGCAGGGCTGCATCATACTGGTGCAGTGTCTGCATTATCATCCCGTTAGAGGCGACACCGGTCATGCTATAGCCTATTAGATTCATACAGAAAAGCGGAAAATTGGATTTGATAGAAGCACTTTATGTTTTGAGATTTATGGCATTATGCTGTCATAAGTAGAGCTGTTGAAGACGTGTGCAGTTGTCGATGCTGCCTGTTTAGACTGTGAACAGAGGGGAAAGCAGAAACACCGTGAATGCCAGCTGAGGTCCAAAGGTTGCTCCTTACAGCAGGTCGTGACCTCAGACAGGTGTGATAGGCTACATAAATACTAAGAAGCTGTTGTCCCTGCACAAAAAAGGACAGTTCATGCAGTGAATCATTGGTAAAACAACTGAGAGAGAACAGGCTCCACCTATATTATGAACACCATGAACAGCAGTTATATTATCCTATAGTAGTTATATTATATTATAGGCGACAGTGGTGCAGTGGGTAGAGCAGTCGTCTCTTAACCAGAAGGCTGAAGGTTTGAATCTTGGTGCCTGCAGTTCACATGTCAAAGTGTCCTTGAGCAAGACACTGAACCCCCCACCCCCCCATTGCCTGTATATATATATGTATACACACACTACTATAGTAGTGGATTTAAGGATTTAAACTACATGGTGGTCTATGACAGAGCTTCTGCACTTTTCTCTAAACAACATGATCACTGCAGTCTGTGTCTCACCTTTCAGCTGAAGAAATGACTTCTCATGGGATACAAAATTACTGGATTAACATTTTTAAATTTTAGGCTGGATTTTCCCTTTAACGCCAGGTCAGAAGGGTAGTTTACATCAGCACTCTCTGCTGCCCTCCAGTGGCAGCATAGCGGTGCAGACGACGTTACAGCAACTGTATGTCCTCCAGTAAAAGGTCACTGCCACTGCACATCATCACTGCCTACTGACGTCCTGATGGCAATGCCAGAATGCTGTTGCTTACTTGCCACAAAAAGCAGCCTGCAATTTGTCTAATTTCAAATGGTTCAAGTGTATTAAATTTTTAAAATTGAACTGTACCATAGAGTTAAGCTTGGCATATTGTCAGGAGGACTGTGTCTATGTGTGCCATCTGCTGGTTGTCTTCAAAGAGAAAAGAATTTGAATTGATTTATGTAGAGGATTGGAATAATTATAAATGTGTAATTTCAAGTTTTCAGATAGCCACAATTTGCTGCTGCACTATGTTTTTCCTTGGAGTAATTTTCAGACTAAACCATGAACATATTTTTTAATTGAGTATCACAAATATCATGGATCAACTGAGCAGCTGTAGTACATGCTAAAATGACCATACTGACAACTTGAAGGCCATTCTTACAGTGCAGCCATGAAACAGAATGTACGCTATATTAGTTGAGCCCTGCAGCACACTTGTCTCCACCATCCTTAACAGGTCTATTGTAAACATTAAAGCCACATGACTGTTTTCATCCTCACACTGGAACTAGGACACATTCCTCCCTCTGTGCGCACATATAAGGCCTTTTATTCAGTGCACTGACACAACTTTGAGAAATGCTAAATTGCATTTTAAATACAACTAACACACTAGCAAATACAATAAACATTATACCTGTAAAACATCAGCATTAGCATTGTCACTGTAAAGAAGTTAGCATGCCAACATTAGTATTGTGATTACAAGTACAGAGATCACTGTAAAAAACAAGTCAGAGTCTGAGCCTCCAGCTTCTGAGTCTGAATGCAATCCCAGTCAATAGTACTCAAGTCCAAGTCGAGTCACAAGTCCTGAAAATCTGGACTTGAAGTGGCCTTGAGTCCGAGTCCTGGACTTGAGTACTACAACACTGCATGCAAACAGAGTCCCTGGCTGGAGGCAAGCCAGAGAAGCTTTGGGTCATGGTCATTGTCTTAACCTTGGCGCCACTGGTGCACTCTGAGCTCTGCAACCAAATTTCAAAACATATAGTAGGCTAGTGGTTAAGGCGCAGCGCTCTTGCTGCTGCGGCCTCGGTTCGAATCAGGGTTGTATCTGGAAGGGCATCCGGCGTAAAACACACATGCCAAATGTCAACATGCGAGTCATCAGTGTGATGATTTGCTGTGGCGACCCCCAAACGGGAAAAGCCAAAAGTGACTTTCATAGCACTCAGGTACAGTCTTTCAGAGGCCAAGTGTTTATTAATTCTGACTCTTGATATAAGAATGTGGAGGGTGTCATTTTTATTGCAACAGGACACCAATGTAAAGATAAAAATAATGTTTGTTCAACAGCTATTGTTAAGTTTCCCATTGAAGCTTATGGGCTAGAATAGCATCTTTATGCTAAACATGTTTGTAAGACAGAGATTGACCATCAAAATGCAGATATTGTGGTTTCACACAGCTTTTTTTTTTAACATACCAAAAATGTGTAAGGGCCTGTGTAGTACCATTTAATTGTTGGCAGGAGGTCCTCATGTTGAGAAGGCAGTAGTGCAGTTCTGTCTTGTCCCAGCAGAGAGCAACAATTCTTCAGAAAGTAATGGGACCATTGGCATAAAAATCACTTCATCATCTTTGAGTGAGGTATACACACTCACATGCTAAGAGCATTAATGCAGATCACAAGTGGCTAAGGCTTTCACAGCACCTTTTCATCTTAAGTGTCTCTAAGTAAGCAGTACGGGCGGCTGTGGCTCAGGAGGTAGAGCGGGTCGTTTCCTAACCGGGGGATTAGCGGTTCGATTCCTGGCTTGTCCTGTCGACGTGTCCTTGAGCAAGCCACTGTACCCCGAGTTGCTCCCACTGGTGTGTGAATGTGTGTGTGTTTGGGAGTGCAAATGGGTGAATGGCCAAATAGTGTGAAAGTGCTTTGAGTGTGCTGTAAAGCATAGAAAGGCGCTATACAAGTATAAGACCATATATACAAATAATCTGCTATAGTGAAAACTCCTCTGCCAAATTTTCAACACATTTCATATCTCTTATGTGGATATTTGGGCTAGCAGCAGAGTTTTGTAACCAGCTTAAATCTTAAAGCTTCAGTGTCAGATCTGGATCTGGTTTGGGGTTCCATTGGGCTCCTTCTTATTAGGGTTGGAGATGCTGCTTTTGGGGCTTCCCTGTGGAACATGCTTTCTGTGGCGTCTCCTTCTTGGTGGACGAGAGCGTGCAGCGTCAGGTCGTGTTGGATCCAGCATAGGATCTAAATGTAGATTGCCACTCTGAGCATCTGAAGACTCATCAATAAATGCAAGGTTCTCCCCAAAGTAATCCAGAGGCTGAGACAAGTAGGGATCTGGAAGAGTCTGCTCCTTTGCAAGTTCTTCAGTCTTTGTTTCAGGCACTTGCTCTGTCTGAGTGCCCTGAGAGTCTGTTTCTGATCCAGACCCTGATTCGTTAGAGGAAGAGGAAGAAAAGGAAGATCCGGAATCTGTTTGACTATCATGCTGCTGTTCTTTCCCCTCAGCGGTCCCTTCAGCCAACACACCGTGACCATGGCTGCGAGAACCATGGCGGCGCTTTCGTCGACTCCGTTTGAAGGGGTCATCTATTTTTCCTGAAATGCGAAAATCTACTGACATATTCTGGATGTTCTGTGTCCAGTCAGTGGCATGGGCTCGCAGTTCTTCCATCTATGGGAAGAGGACAAAACCAGAGAAGATGGACAGGAAGTAGCAGAGATAAGACATAACAAAATAGACAGGAGAAAAGAACACGTACCTCAGCTCTGGTTTTCTTAGAAAGAACCCGAAGCCAGTTACCAATCATTGTCAGGATAGACGCAAAGTAGGCAAGACCCAATAAAATCCAGAACCACACCAAAGGCTTGTACCAGTGGTCGCTGCCTGCAAACCCAGAATCCCCTTTGAGAAGACACAAAGCAGTTAAGGAAACACATTCATATATCCATTCATCCTTTTTTTATGGCGTAAATAACCACTTAAGACAGAACATACTATAATCAATAATTCATCTCTTACAAGAAAATCATCCTGAATAATTTATGAGATAAGTGAAAATTGTCTGTACTAAGTGAACTTAATGCATTACAAATGACATGTATATTTATGGATGTCTAATTAAGTCTTATCAGCAACTCATCTACGGATCAATAAATTCAACCCAAAAAATATGCAAAAGCAAGCACAAAATAATGGAAGCTATGTTCAGCTGCATTGAAAAAACAGGTAAATGTCCCCAGTAACATTTATTAACTCACATATTAAATTCAGTTAAATAACTGTAAATAACACAGTAGCATATAAAGTAGTTAAAATACACTTCCAACACTAAAATGTTGCTTACATGTGGATTTATTCATAAAAATAGTATTATATTAGTCTTGTACCACTTTGAGGAGAAGGCAGTTTTTGATACTTTTAGTACATTATACTGATAGTACTCTTGTGGGCCTCCTTTACCTCAGTAAAACCTTTGATATAGGACTTGAAGCAGAATATTTTTATAGTATCTCCTAGTACTGCTCGCCTACTTTTATTTGAATAAAGGATCTGAGAATCTCTTCTACAGCATGTGGGTGCACTTTCTCACCTCCTCTCTGAATCTTGTCTTGAATGCCTTTACTGTATTTTAATAATTATCTTTGTGGCCTATTCATGTATCAGGCATCAAGTCAATGCTGCTGGGAAACTGTTAGAAACACTGTATTGCTAATGGTTAGATGGGTTACATTACAGAGTTTTGCAATTAATGCTTTGCTTTGTTGAAGTGGCCATTATGATGGCTTTGTTTCAGTGTTTGATGTTGTGAAGAACAGTGTGTTGCATCTACAGGTCTGAACAACAGTGCTGTAGTGTCCAAGTAGGTTTGGGTACATTTGCAGCACCCACAAACAGTGAAACAAAAGGGCTTTGAGAGCAAGTTATTCTAGTGTACATAAATATACAGTGTGTTAAAATGGGAATATAGTGTAATTCATTGGTTTAATATCTACATAATATCATATTTTAACATCACAATTACAGTAATTTTGGCCCTCTTTTTAGAGCCCCAGGCATTTGCCTTCCTTGCTTAATGATAAAGTTCCCTGCATTCCACTCTGTTAAAACATGTGGTGCTTGTCTGTTGTATACCTGCAACATAGTCTCCAAACCCCACTGTTGTCAGGGTGATAACTACAAAGTAGGCTGACTCCAAAAGAGTCCACCCCTCCACCTCTTGGAACACTAGAATAGGCACTGCAACAAAGAGCAGGCACCCCAGCAGGATGGACAGGACCGCTGAGATCACTCGCACAATAGTGGGGCTAACGCGCCATTTCTGTCAGCAGGGCCAAACAACACAGTGGGATGAGACAGATAACAGTGCAGATAAAGAAGATTGGTAAAGTTCTGTTTAAGGATCTGACCTCTAAGAGCGTCTCAATCTTGGCAATGGCTTTCCTCAGCCCAGTACCCAGATGGTCTCCAACTCCAGCAAGCAGGATACCAAACATTGGGATTCCCACCAGGGCATAGAAAATACAGAAGAGCTGCCCTCCTTCAGTCTTTGGGGAGATGTTTCCAAAGCCTAATATGCAAGGTTGGACATCAAAGAAACAACATCTAAACAGATTCCAGTCAACTACAGAATCAGAAATACAGTGAGGAACAGAAGTATTTGAACACCCTGCGATTTTGCAAGTTCTCCTACTTAGAAATCATGGAGGGGTCTGAAATTCACATTGTAGGTACATTCCCACTCTGAGAGACAGAAAAAAAAAAATTCAGAAAATCACATTGTATGATTTTTAAAGAATTTATTTGTCTTGCACTGCTGAACATAAGTATTTGAACACCTGAGAAACAGCAAGAATTCTGGCTCTCAATGACCTGTTACTGTGCCTTGAAAAAGTCCACCTCTACTCCACTCATTAACAGCACGGTGGCACAGTGGTTGGCGCCGTTGCCTCACAGCGGGAAGGTTCCGGGTTCGGGCCCCACCTGGGACCTTTCTGTGTGGAGTTTGCATGTTCTCCCCGTGCTTGCGTGGGTTCTCTCCGGGTGCTCCGGCTTCCTCCCACTGACCAAAGACGTGCAGCTTAGGTTGATTGGTGTCTCTAAATTGCCCATAGGAGTGCGTGCGTG
>NW_018127927.1:1322890-1325608 GCF_001952655.1 Monopterus albus
TTTTTTTAATTCTGTCTCTCAGAGTGGGAATGCACCTACAATGTGAATTTCAGACCCCTCCATGATTTCTAAGTGGGAGAACTTGCAAAATCGCAGGGTGTTCAAATACTTCTGTTCCTCACTGTAAATGTAGTGGCCTTATGGTTCTGCTGGACACCCACCGATGGTTGTGATGACTGTCCCTGAGAAAAAAAAGGCACTGGCTAGATCCCACTTGCTGACAAAGGTGACGTTGCTGCCAGGATTCGCGCCTGCACCAACAGCCTCCACCACCTCCTGGGATAGCATGATGGAGAAAGAAAGAGTTCACTGGTTAGTTCAGGACACAGTGCAGTAATTGATGTTTAATTGGACAATAAAATGTGGGATTAGGAATAAATGAACCCAACCCTTTCCAAGCTGTTGCAGAGAATTAGGCCCTCAAGAGTAATGTTTGAATTGCCATAGAAAATGCTTTGTCATGATCAGCAGGCTGTCAGTGACAAAGAGGTGACTCATAATGTTTAACTGTGATGTCTCCATTCTGTCTCATTGTATCTATATTGAACCACTGCCAGCACTGAAAATCTAATTCCCTGATCAAATTATCTGCTTTGTGTCTATTGATACTTGAAAGAATTTGCTGACTGTGAATTGAAAGCTGAATATGATGAAGATGTGACTGAACATGGTTTCTGCAGATATCATTTTTTCAGATTGTGTCTGCTTGATCCGGTGTGTTGGACTGATGTCACAAGCATACAACTTCTGTCCCAGCTGATTTGGGAAAAATTGAAACCTTTCTATTTGTGCATTAATTTGAATCACTGGAGCTCTCAGTTAAAGTAAGCACAGCTGATAGTTTCCCAAACTTCATTATTAAACAGCCACTGTGGGTGTAAAACAAGGTAAAGACTTTAGATAACAGGGCCTCTGAGCATGTATTTACCTGTGTTTTATTCAATACATGTGTACACTGTAGGGAGATTTTGTGGATGAATGGTTTTGTATATGACAACTATTTTTACTCCTCATCTTGCTCTTCTTCTTTCTTCTGGCTGTTCCCATTAGGGGTCGTCACAGCGAATCATCTGTTTCCACCTAATGCTATCCTCGGCATCTTCTATTCTGACCCCAGTTAACTTCATGCCCTCTTTTAGCACATCAATATATCTTCTCTTTGGCCTTCCTCTTGACCTCTTGCCTGGCAGCTCCATCTCCAACATCCTTCTACCAATATAACCACTATCCCTCCTCTGCACATGTCCAAACCATCTCAATCTGGCCTCTCTGACCTTGTCCCCAAAACAGCCGACCTGAGCTGTCCCTCTGATATGCTCATTCCTAATCCTGTCCATCCTGGTCACTCCTAAAGAGAACCTCAACATCCTCATCTCTGCTACCTCCATCTCTGCCTCTTGTCTTTTCCTCACTGCTACAGTCTCTAACCCATACAGCATAGCTGGTCTCACTACTGTCTTGTACACCTTTCCTTTGATTCTTGCTGACACTCTTCTGTCACACAACACTCCTGACACCTTTCTCCACCCACTCCAACCCGCCTGCATTCGCCTCTTCACCTCTTTCCTACACTCCCCATCACACTGGACAGTTGACCCCAAATACTTAAACTCCTGCACCTTCTTGACCTCAGCCCCCTGTAACCTCACTGTTCCACTTCCCTCCCTCTCATTCATACACATGTATTCTGTCTTACCACGACTGACTTTCATTCCTCTTCTTTCCAGAGCAGACCTCCACCATTCCAGGTGTTCCTCCACCTGCTCTCTATTCTCACTACAGATCACAATGTCATCCACAAACATCATTGTCCACAGAGATTCCTGTCTGACCTCATCTGTCAACCTGTCCATCACCATAGCAAACAAGAAGGGGCCTCAAAGCCGATCCTTGATGTAGCCCCACCTCCACCTTGAACTCCTCTGTCTGACCTACAGCACATCTCACTACTGTCGTACCCCTCTCATACATACCCTGAACTACTCTGACGTACTTCTCTGCCACTTTCTTGACCTCAGTCCCCTGTAACCTCACTGTTCCACTTCCCTCCCTTTGTATTCTGTCTTACCATGACTGACTTTCATTCCTCTTCTTTCCAGACTCACAATGCCATCCCCAAACGCCATTGTCCAAGGAGATTCCTGTCTGACCTCATCTGTCAACCTGTCCATCACCATAGCAAACTAGAATGGACTCAAAGCCGATCCTTGATGTAGCCCCACCTCCACCTAGAACTCCACTGTCTGACCTACAGCACATCTCGCTACTATCGTACTCCTCTCATACATATCCTGAACTACTCTGACGTACTTCTCTGCCACTCCTGACATCCTCATACAGTACCATAGCTCCTCTCTCAGCACTCTGTCGTACGCTTTCTCTAAATCCACAAAGACACAATGCAGCTCCTTCTGACCATCTCTATACTTCTCCATTAACATTCTCAGAGCAAAAATTGCATCAGTAGTGCTCTTTCTGGGCATGAAGCCATACTGCTGCTCACAGATATCCACTTCCTTTCTTAGCCCACATACATTCAACATTACCCCTTCAATTTCCAACTTCAAACTGATCACCCTGTCTGACACTCTTTTCACCTCTAAAACATTCCTCACGAGCTCCTCCTTCAGGATCACTCCTACGCCATTTCTCTTCCTGTCCACACCATAATAAAACAGTTTGTATCCCCCTCCAATGCTACGTGCTTTGCTACCCTTC
>NW_018127927.1:1326552-1345840 GCF_001952655.1 Monopterus albus
AGGATCACTCCTCCCCCATTTCCCTTCCTGTCCACAGCATAATAAAACAGTTTGTATCTCCCTCCAATGCTACCCGCTTTGCTACCCTTTCACCTGGTTTCCTGCACACACAGTATATCTACCTTCCTTCTCTCCATCATGTCTACCACCACCCTTTCCCTATCATTGTCCCAACGTTAAGAGTCCCTATTCTCAGACCTATACTCCTGCCTTTCCAATTCTCTCTCTGTCTACAAATCCTTCTGCCTCCTCTCCTTCTTCGACCAACAGTAGTCCAATTTCCGCCAGCACCCTGTTGGTCAACAGCACTGGTGGCGGTCGTTGTTAACCTGGGCCTCGACTGATCCGGTATGGAATTCGCACTGATGATTCGCATGTTTAAATTTGGCATGTTTTTACGCCGGATGCCCTTCCTGATGCAACCCTCTCTATTTATCCCGGCTTGGGACTGGCACAGAAGTCACTGGCTTGCAACCCCTGTGGCTAGATTTTTTTACTCCTCATCTGGCTCAAGTTAATTTAAAAGAACTCAGGATCAAAGTGTAATGTATGAGGTTAGTCATGTGGACCTCAGCCTCTGTGTACCCTGTTCACCACAGCAGAACATTTGTCTGAACTATCTGAAGCCAGAAAAACAACACTTCCTCACAGTACTGTCTAACTATGTAGAACATCAGCACCACAACATTATCAAACAAGAGACAGGTGAAGATTGTAGAGGGTGCTACTAACCATAACCAAGAACATTGCACTTCAGCTTTGCAGAACAGTGTAGCCTCTGCTATAACACTACACAGTTTGCATACAAATAAAACTAAACACACACCAATGCTATATATTCAGCCTAAACACACTATATCATAAACTGTAATTATTTCATTTGTAAATTTAGTACAATATACAAAAGCAACATTAACCTCCATTTACAGATTATCAATAAAAGCCTATCAATTTATTTTATTATTCTGTGCTAATAAATAAGTTTATTGTTTATTCAATAAAACATAAATCACTGCAGGGAAAACAGCTCAAGTTAACATGTTCAGGTGACATTTTTCTTTTGTCAGACCATTAACTGTATAAAAGATGGACAGCCTGACAAGTGAAGATACCACGAGTCAATCATCCCCCAGTGGCTGGCTGCAGTAGAAGTCATAAATCCCTTCATGTTAGTGGAAGGGACATGAGGCAAACTATATATGTATATATAAATTCCCCACTCGCCCCCCACTTTGGGGCAGTCCTATATTCCTTCCCTCAAGATCGGGTCCTCTACCAGAGGCCTGGGAGCTTGAGGGCAGTATCTTAGCTGTTCCTAGGACTGCACTCTTCTGGACGGAGATCTCAGATGATGTTCCTGGGATCTGTTGGAGCCACTCTCCCAGTTTGGGGGTCACAGCCCCCAATGTTCCTATTACCACGGGGACCACTTGTGTCTTCACCTTCCACATTTTTTCTAGCTCTTCTTTCAGCCCTTGGTATTTCTCAAGCTTCTCGTGTTCCTTCTTCCTGATGTTGCTATTGCTTGAGATTGCTACATCTATCACTACTGCCTTCTTCTTCTGTTTGTCCACCACTACTATGTCCAGTTGGTTGGCCATTACCAGTTTGTCAGTTTGTATCTGGAAGTCCCACAGGATCTTAGCTTGGTCATTCTCAACCACCTTTGGAGGTGCATCCCATTTTGCCTTTGGGACTTCTAGCCTGTACACGGCACAGATGTTTCTGTACACTAAACCCACCATGCATTGTAAGGAGCTTCCTTGTCTTGATGTCAGTGGCCTCTATCTCCTCCTTTGGCCATCTTATTATGCCAGCGGGGTACCTGATGACCGGCAGGGTGTAAGTGTTAATTACCCGGACTTTGTTCTTTCCATCCAGCTGACTTCTCAGGACTTGCCTTACTTGGTAGCAGGTACTTGGTAGTTGCTGCTTTCCTTCATGGTTCCCATTTGCCTGCAGGATCCCAAGGTACTTGTAGCTGCCCTCAACATCTGCTATGTTGCCTTCTGGTAGTACAATCCCCTAAGTTCTGACTACCTTTTCTCTCCTTGTTACCATTCAGCCACACTTACCCAGTTCGAATGACATTCCAATGTACTGGCTGTAGATCCTAGTGGTGTGGATCAGTGAGTCGATGTCTCATTCACTCCTGGCATACAGCTTGATGTCATCCATGTACAGGAGGTGGCCGATGGTTGCTCCATTCCATAGTCGGTATCTGTAACCACTCTTGGTGATGATGTGGCTGAGGGGGGTCAGCCCTATTCAGAACAGCAGGGGGGACAGAGTATCTCCTTGGTAGATACTGCACTTGATGTTGACTTGTGCAATTGGCTTGAAGTGGTAGTGAAGATTGTTTTCCACATTCCCATTGAGTTCTTGATGAAGACTCTTAGAGTCCTGTTGATGTTGTACAGTTCCAAGTGGTAGTGGGATGGTACTGCTCTCTTGTGAGGGTCCTTCAGGATCAGGATTGTCCGGCCTTCAGTTAACCACTCAAGGTGGGTTCCATCCATTAGTAGCTGGTTCATTTGTCCCGCCAGGTGCTCATGGAGTGAAGTTAGCTTCTTTAACCAGTAGGCGTGGATCATGTCAGGGCCTGTTGCTGTCCAGCTCTTCATACTTGAGAGCCTCTCTTGAATGTCTGCCATTGTGATGATTACTGGGTCTTGTGCGGGGAGGTTGCTGTGGTCTGTTCTTAGGTCCACCAGCCACTGGGCATTGTTGTTATGTGGTGCGTCCTCCTCCCATATGCTCTTCCAGAACTGTTCAATCTCCAGCCTTGGTGGGTCTGCTCTCATGTTATTACCCTGCCACTGAGAGTACACCTTGGATGGCTCAGTGGAGAACATTCGGTTTATTCTCCTGGCTTCAACTTCTCTGGTGTACCTCTTCAGCCGGGTGGCCAGGGCTGTGAGCCTTTGCTTGGCAGTCTCCAAGGTCTCAGGTATGGACAGTGAGTTGTATTTCTTAGGTACCCCTTTCTTCATCATGCCTTTCTGAAATTCCAATAGCTGGCTAACTTCTCTCCTTGCTGCCTTGATCTTGGTCTCCAACCTCCTTCTCCATGGAGGATACTGCTCCTTATGGCCTTTGCTGAACTTATAGCCAAGCATCTCAAGGATGACTGTTGCTGTGGTGTATATCACATTATAGTTTATATTATTAGATATTTTTTAATATCTGTGCATTCACCACTTTTATCAACCATAATAGGTCTGCATCCTGTACGTCCTCATCATCTTTTCAATCTTTTAAGTTAATTAGTGAGCAGGATCCACTAAAGGAATCTGCAAAGTCTCTTTTAAATGATCAAAAACAACACATGGCCAGCTTGACTGGGACCATCATTACTTCTGTTATATCCTGCACTCCCTTTAACCTTTTTGAAAATGTCAGACCCTGCATCTAGAGATGACTTTGCAGGCTAAAACTGTAATTTACAACCTTCATTTTGGAGCAAGGACAAGTATTTTGGGATCACAACATGGTTGCCGGATCATAACACTCAACCTGTGGCTCAGCTTTCATGCACTTACAAATAGACTAGAGCTGCACCATCCTTACAGAGCTTTTATCTTGTCCACAGTCATGCTGTGCTCCACAGGGCCACAGTGGAGCTTCACTGGCCAGCACCATACACTACACAAGTCTGAAGGGTCACCTTCAGGAACCACAAAAAATAATTGAAAGCATGATATTGTCAGAGTCAACCAAGTTCCCAGTGAATAGAAATCTGAAGTAGAGCCAATTATCTGTCAGACATCCAGCAAGAATTTATTTTTAGCTGGCGGTCAGTCTCTAAGGTCCTTGGGACGTGTTTATGTAAATGATTTAAATAACAACAATCTGTGATTTTGTACACTAACACTTAAATAACAACAATCTGTGATTTTGTACACTAACACTGACACTTTTGCATATATCAATTGTGTGTTGGACCAAAGTACACAACTGAAAGTCACTTTTTGCATTTCCCGTTGAGGGGTCGCCACAGTGAATTGTCACACTGACGACTCACATGTTGACATTTGGCACGTGTTTTACGCCGGATGCCCTTGCTGACGTAACCCTGACTCGAATCCGGGCCACAGCGGTGAGAGCGCTGCGCCTTAACCACTAGCCTGCCAGGGACAGCTCGGACTGAAGTACACAATTAATAGTGAAAAAGGTTCATTACAGTGATTAGCAAAGTAACCTGGCTGTAACTTAAAAGCAACCCAGCAAAATTATCAACATAATCAACAAATGAAATTTGCATAATGAAAAAAAGGAAACATCACAGCATTGTAGTGAGTCACAAAGATTACATTTCAGTGGTTCCAAACCTGAAGACCAGGGCCACCTCAAGAGGACCCAAAATTATTAGCACAAGAAGATTAGAGTAGACCTGTCCAGGGTGTAACCCGCCTCTCTCCCAAAGTCAGCTGGAATTGGCTCCAGCCCCCCTGTGACCCTATTCAAGGATAAGAGGGGTATAGATAATGGATGGAAGGATGGAGATTGGAGTGTGCACATGGGGGCTGAGGGGTACTCAAGTGTGACTTTTTTATGAAATGCTGATCATGTTTATCTAATAAGGCCTGTAAAAATCATTGAAATGACTAAATCTGAGTGGAAAAACCACTGTGTGACTGAAGCACTCACAGCTCATGTCAAAACCATGATCTTAATAAGAATCACAGGTTTTCTACATCATAATGTTGAAAATCTCTGCTATAGGTAAGTTATTATTTATGTAAAAGTGGTGTCAATGACACAATAAAGCCCTTATATGCACATAGAACATAAGAGGCACTTGACCTCATTGGCTGACCACACTGCCCCGCACACTGGGAAATTTTAGAACACAGAAGAATTGTTTAGCTGCCCTTTAGAGGGTTTGTGGTTAACAGGTGGTTACTAAATATTTTCAAATCTTCCCAAATAAAAGCCAGATAATGAGCGGCTGTTGCCATCTGTTGTACCTCTATAAGGGTCTGTAGGTTGTCTGGGCCAACGCAGGTGAAATTCAACAGGAAGTCCCGGCGCGTGTCCTGCAGTTGCATGTGCTTGCCCTCCTCTCGTGGAGTCTCCAGGGTGCGGAACACCACAGCACCCAGAACCAAGTAGAGAAGCACCCCCGTGAGGATGACAAGTAGGGTGGAGCAGCGCATGGCTGCGCCTCCACTCAATGAAAATGCAGACTGCTGTTTCCCTTTGCCAGGCTCAGCATTGGTGTGACCTAGATCCCAGCTGCTGCAGCTGAAACATCAGCAACCACACAAACACAAGGGTTTAATACTGACCGCAGTGTCTGACAGCAGCCCAGGCTCTACACATCTGCAACAGCCGGTGTATTAGCTACACAAAGCATTAAATGGATTCTGACCTCACCACGCTGCTGACACACAGTAAACACAATATCCCTAATAAAACTCCTGTCACCTGACCTGACTAAAACTCTGAACAGATATGCTTGAATGAAAGGCTCTGAAACATAAGTGATCATGCCATGAATACACAGAAGGATCAGCTTTAAGGATTGAGCTTACCTGTTTATCTGCCTTATATGCTCAAGCCTTCTTCTTTTCCAGTCGCTCTCAGTGCCAGGTTTAAGGATGGAGTCCCTGGACCCGTAACCACTGGGGAGCCCGTCCACCTCACACTCTGAAGGAGGGGACACTAGACAGGACACATATTTGCAAATGCAGTTCAGCAGTCACAGCATTTATGTCAAGGATTTTAAATAAAAGAAGAGCGACAAAACATTGACTTTCTCATAAAATACAAAAGCTGTCAGCACCTCGACAGCAGGCAACAATGAACTCTCAGACATGGCAGTCACACACAGAAATGCTAATGTGGCAGAATTGAAGCCACCTGTTGGTGTTGGGGATGTTTTTCTTGATCATAACACATTGTCTGGTACCATCTTCTAATTATATGTACCATGAAAGGCTTTCATAGTTCAGCTTTGTTGTTCCGCTCACACCTATGTAAAATCTGGATGATGAGGGATGGAAAACAATGCCTTGTTGTAGATGAAAATTTATTTCCTTCAGGTTATGCTGATCATCAGTTGGAGAAGAAACATTAAAGTGCAGGTTCTTCCATATATAGCAGAGATCTTTTTAAATCTTAAAGAAGCGGAAGTGTGCGGTGGTGGATGTTGAGCTGTGAAAGCTGGTTTGTTGTGATGATGCAGGTCTTCATCAGCTCAATCTAAGAAGACGTTCTCATTTAGAACTGAAACTGGACTGGTCTGAAAGAAATGGAGTTGGAAAAAATAAACTGAAACTGGACTCTGATGCTTTACTGTCTGAAAGAAATGGAGTTGGAAAAAATGACACTCCCTTTGTCCCAGATGTACTGAAAATGATTTAAGAGGGAAGGATTTTAAGTTGTGGACTGCCCGCCACTTGTAATTGCAACTGTGCATCACTGTTTTGTAAAGCTCAGTGGCTGCAGTTCATTAGTCAGCAGAGTTGTTGGTACTGATCCAAAACTAGAGCAATAAACTGTCAAACAATGACAGCAAAATATACATTTTCTTTCCAGGGTTTTACAGTTGCTGGGAAGCAACAAAGTCCACTTATGTAATTGAACACATTACAGCCAGAGGTTAGTAGCACGTTCTCATAGCTGCACTGTAGTAGTTTGAATTGCACAAGATTATGTGGTTCACACATTCAGGACATGTCATAAAACAGTCATAACAAATGAGACTAACATACAAAACATGTTTGATCTTGACATGTAACTCATAATGCACAAACAATTCATGAATTCCTTAAAGAATGCAACAATCCACATAATATTGGAACACCAAAGATATTATTCTACAATATCTTGGTCCAAACTACACAGTTGAAGACACTTCTGACTGTGGAAACTATTAATCTAACATTTACCAACACAGACCAAAGACACATAAAGAAGCTAAACAGCAGTCTACCGACTGGACACCTGCCTCTAGCAGACCTAACACAGAATGCCTGGCAGGTGACAAAGAGATAGTATGACTTGCATTAAGTGTCAACAATACTACTGCTGCTGGTGCTGCTGCTGCAGCCTGGTCATAGCCATAGTAATCCCATTTTATTACCATTTAGACTCCCTCTGGGTCCATAAGACGTAAGGTACTGACTAACGCTCCAGACAGTCCCGCCCGTGTGTGCTTACCTCAGAATGAAGGATCATAAAAATCCAAAGTACCAGCCACCTCATGCAGAGTGTTTCATTAGTTCAGGCAGCTGCATACAGAGGGTGTGTGTGAGCATGAGTGTGAGTGAGGAGGGAGGTTGTTGCTAAGCACACAAGAGAGAAAAGGATATTCAGTCAAACTGACTTTAAATAGAGTGAGAGAAGGGATTAGAGAGAGAAAGAGAGAGAGAGAGAGCAGCACAGCTAAAGTTAGAGAAGATGAAAGCTAAGCTCCATTTAGATGAGTTTATTTTTCAAACGGTAGGTTCTGTAAAAATTAGATGGACCTACTTGAGAAAGCTGTAATGAAATTTATTGACAAATACACAATACACTTCATAAATTGCCTTAGTGATAATTATTCATATACTGTCATTTTCTCCTGAGAAGTAGTGTTAAGTGCTAGGTTGTACAGCAGTAGTGTCTGGAGGCATATATATGCATAGCTACTGACATCTCTGTGCGATCCATTTTCATGGTTCATTGAGGTCTGAATGGTGTTACACTGCTGACTCAGCAGGGGGAAGCCAGCTCAGCCACCCTTCAGCCCTCTGTCAGTATCCCATTGTCTTCAGAAAATGCTTGACAGAACTGCTGCTGCTCTCTTTCTGTGTGCATGTGTACATCTTTGTATGGTTGTACGGACAAATTTTAGTTCAAAACTACTGCTGCAAAGACTTTTTTATATTTTAAGGACAATTTGGTTGATCCTCACAAATCAATAGGCTGTTTGAGGGGTCAGGCTTGAATTAGGTTTAGGTTAGGATTAGGATAACTATTTAGTTGTGATGGTTAAGATTAGGGTAAGGGGCAGGAGAATGCCTTATGTTAGCTTCTGTCCTGACAACTATAGAAAGGCAAATGTGGGTGTGTGTGGGTTTACACAAGTGAGGACGTGGTTTCTTAGGAGACTGAAGTGAGCTCTCAGATGCTCCTCTCATCATCAGTATCAGCCAGTTCACAGTACTTCTGCTATACATTTCAGACTCCTGGTTTTAACATTTAATAGTGTTACTAAATTAATTAGTATCCATATTGATAAGATGATTATCATCTAGTTACTGGATATTTCTTGAGAAAAGTTTGAAGAGTCTAGTCTCAGGTCAAGACTCTGCAGTTGTGCTACCGCCTATGTAAAATTTTATTTTGCTCTGTGTTTTTGAGCTAGATGCTAACATTAGCATGCTGATTTGACACTGCTAAGCAAATATACCTTTTATTGTTTTCACAATCTAAGTTTAGTTTGTTAGCATTTAAAAGTTTGTAGGTGTTGGCTTGGTAAAAAGATGGAGTGATAGACCAGCTGACTGACATCATACCTATAGGGCCATGTGCTAGCATGGCTAACAATAAAAACATTTTTTGTTGCTAATTTTCTTCACATACACACTATACAGTGGCATCACTGCACTGAATAGTAAAAAGAAAAAATACATGTAAAAATGTGTTTTCAAATGAGCCACAAACAGGTGACAGACAGAAAAATAAGATTATAAAGCCAAGTTGGCAAATACCCAAGATGCTTTAGTGTTGTGAAAGCAGGGCTAAGGAGTCATTCATTCATTTTAAAGTTACTGAATATGCACCTATGTATTCATGGATTATCTGGTACTCTTTCTTCCAAGCTCCTTTCCAAACTCTAACTCATTTAATGTCATCCTACTTAGCCCGCTATACTGGCCTGGCACACCTTTTTGTCCTTGGAAGCTGTGCTGGTAGTCTGCTGAGGTCTCTGGCAGTCATGGCAGAGAATAACTGAACAGAAATGTATGTTCTGAAGAGAGAGATACCTGGTTTTGTATGTGCCATTTTGCAAGCAGGCAAAGTTTAGGACAGTTTAGAGAAGCTGGAGTTCAGATACACTGCCAGACTTTGATTCTTATGGATACATAAGTATATAAAGTTTAACGTTTGACCAAAATCGCTTTTTAGTCATCCCTTTTTGTAGCCACAATTAATGTCAGATTTTTTTTTTTTTTGAGTATAACTAAGAGTTTATGGACACAATGGCTAATAATAACACTGTTAAAACATATTAACAGTCAGTCATTAACCAACCAGTACTTGTATTAATCAAGTACGATTCAGGGCCTGATTTCAACCAAAATGGATTCTTTACAGATGTGAGTATTTATTATTCTCATTGAAAACATTAATATTGTCCATTTTTTTATTTATATTAACATAGCTTTGCATGGACCAGGATGACAGCTTTTTCCAAACTGACCTAATCCACAGTATAACACTGTGTTACTCTTCGATCAGCACATTGGTAGATCAAATTTCAGACATGCCCTAAAGTGCAAGAGGCATTGGCAACATTTTTAGGCCTTTGCACCGACAATATCCATGGCTGGAGGCATTATGTTTTCGGATTGTCCCTCCATTCATCCATACAATTCATGTGAACACGATATCTCAGGAACATCTTAAGGAAATTACTTCAAATTTGGCACAAATGTTCACTTGGACTCAAGGATGAACTGATTAGATTTTGGTGGTCAAAGGTCAGTGGCCTTACTTCTGTCCTACAGTATAAGCATAAATTTGACTGGTTGGCAGAGGCATGCAACCGCAAATACTAGTTTACATAAAAGACAGAAAATAAATGACCAAGCACAGAAAAAGAAGTTTCGGTGTTACGGACCTTAAAGCAAGGAAAATACTATTATACTGTATAATGTGCATTTTGGTTTCCTGCTGTGTATTAATTATTTGCTAGTTTTGTAGTATGTACACATGCTGCTTATTAACAGTGTTTGGGGTAACAAACAGATTCATTACTGATCTTGAAAATTTTCCATCAAACACTGTACTGAAGTAAATTTATGACTTTAAGTAGCTAATTACAAGCAGATAGACACGTATCATATAGTAATGCATTAGACAAGTACATTATGTGGTAACAGAATTTGATGCATTTGTCAAAAGACTATATAAAATTTGTAATGAGATAGAACCTGACACATCTTCCTCTATCTTTTCCTGCAAATGCTTTGTACTTGATCTGGAAAAACCCAGCAGCAAAATTGGATTTATTTTATGCACTCACCAAATAAACTGTTAAATATATTTACTGCCTTTAATTCAATCTGTGGGAGACCTGCTGTCTCTCTGTTCTTATGAGAACTGAACAATCCAACCGAAGTGTCTTATTACTTGGGCTACACAATGCAGTATGAGGAAGGTTTATGAAAACTGACAAATCAAAGGAATGATTATTTCTAATAAGTGCACAAACAGAATGTTACCTGCTACTGCGTGAATCACAGAGTAACTCTTCTGACTCTCTATTGACATAACGAGTTCAATATGAAAAAAAAAACCCCTCAGAAATACAAATATTACTAGCTTGTTTTCACTGAAAGGTCATGCTGATAGCAAAAATGAATAGAATTAGATATCTGCAGCACCTCGACAAATAACAATGTACATTTCTTTAGGGTCACATTCATAGGTAGGGTACATTGTTTAATAATTCTGGTATTGTTTTTTCTTTATAAAACACACCAGCCTTGCAATACAGTCACACAATCAGTGATCCATGTAAAGAAAATGTAGAAATACATACTTCTGATGATCGACAGGCTCAGTTCTAGGTGTCCTTTTAATATTTCGTGTGGTTTTGTTAGCAATATGAAGATTAAGCAAGGTCCACCCAGTGAACAGATTCTGGAAATAGGTCTGATCAGGAATGAGCATCTGAGAAGAAGCTAGGCAGAAATAAGTTTAATCTGATGATAAATGTGCTCACAATTACAAGTAAAGGGAGGAGGTAGTAAATAAAAGAGCAGGGGGGAGGAGTGGGCTACAGTGCTATTATGAGCACTTTATTTTCAATTAAGCCTTCTTGCAGCTCACTTTCTGCAATTTCTGATGATGCAGGGACTTCTTGGACTAGAAATTGATTGGTTAGCAAACGTCTGCAACTTTGCTCATTTAAAGGAAGATACACTTGCAACAGTCAATATTAAAAAAAAAATTATTTATCCAACAGCACATAAAAAGTCTTGTTATTAATAAAATTAGATAATAAAAAAAAAGAGCTAAATGACTTGCAAGTTGCTGTGTTTAAAGGACAGCAAGATATTTTGATTTACACATGTGAAATGGTGGCTATTCATATTTTGACCTGAGTAACTCTTTCTAATAACGGTGTGCTAACATATGGTAGGTATGTTTAATAATCCAATATCAGTCAGGTTTTATTACACAGTAACAAACTTCAATTTGAAACTAACCTATGGGTTAATAAGTTGTTTCATTTTATTCATTAAGCATGCAGTAACAACAATAATATGGTTGCTTACCACTTTATTTAAAAGGAGTCTATAACTTAATTAGCTGGTACTAAAAAATTACCACAGTTATAGATATTTAGAAAAACTTGTTTTTAACAAGGTGGGTATCACAGCTATGAAAAGCTGGTGCTAACATGCTCCAAACATGCTAACATTTAGCCATGTGACAATGTGAACGTGCTGCTATTTAGAATGTAAAATGTTTACCTTGTTCATAGTGTGTTAGCTTGCTAACACTTGCTAATTTGCACTAAACACAAGAAACACTTGAGGCTGACAGGAGTGCCTTTAATTTTTCAGGTATTTGGTCAAATACCAAAGTATTAATTAACATTTTGATCTGATGATGGCACCAGATGACTAGTCAGGTGATGATCACAACTGTACCTGAGGACCTAGACTATGTGGACATGCATAAATTATGATTGGCTGCCATCTCCTCATCTGTCCTGCTAACTTATTACTAATGTAAGATTTATCAACCTTTGTGGACTACTAATAAAACTAAGACTACAGACCTTGATGACATCATGTTATTTTCCAGCATAGCTTTGCCAATTAACCACCTGATCAGTGACCTTCTCAGCCCAAACAACGGAGAACACTGTATGCACACGGGGGCCTTTAACAGATTAGAAAGACACTGAATATCTGAGAAGCTCCAGTACATTGTTACACCTCAAATCGATCTGCCAAGCAATCCACTTTACACTTTAACCTGATCCCTTCTGGTCCTGAAAAGCTTTTAAACTGTGTAAGGAAATCAGTATAACTCAGAAGTGTGTAAAGAGAAAAGAAAGAGTGAGAGAAAAACATCACAGGACCAGTGGCTACGAGTGTGCAAACGGACTGGTGAGAAGAGTGTTTCTGTAGGCAGACTGATGTGGCCAGGCAGTTCAGTCATACTGGAAGAGGCGTGTTGAGTAGAGGTTTTAGGTTGGTGAGGAAATGCCATGTTGTTCTTTCCTTACACATTATGCTAACATTACCAGGAATATTAGTAACTGTCAGTGAATATCCAACATTTATGGAGTCTCTATTAAACCTTGTGTGTGGGAGCTCTTTAAAATGTTTTAAATATTTTTAATGTTAAGCCAATAAACATGGCAGGCTGATGTATCATTAATGGTGTGCATGTAGGGCAATGAGATATTACAGTACCAAAATGCTAAATAACCCTATGTCATAGTTTGAGAAAAGACACTGATTGGCAGTTTCTCAACCACAAAATATCCCACTTAGTAATATGTTATCATTACACTTCCTCCAAGGTGCAGATTTCACATGGGCCACCCAGTACACCCATGGATGGATGTCTGAACAGTCCTGCCAGACATGTGCAAAATATCAAGAGACAGAAGAACTAGATTCAAAGCAAGCACATAGAAACGTAACACACACACACACACACACAAGCAGGAAGGGTAGGGGTCTTTTACAAGTCTGTGCCCAGGAGTGAACTGTCTCATACCTGGCACTTTGGAGAGGTGTTCTCTTCATGTATGAATCCCGGTTTTCAGTGTACAGGGCAGATGGCAGACAGCATGTATGGTGTCGTGTGGGTGAGTGGTTTGCTGATGTCAGTGTTGTGGATTGAGTGGCCCATGGTGGTGCCCCCCCCGCCCAATACAGTAAAACTGCACATTTTAGTTGCCTTTTATTGTGGCCAGCCTAAGGCACACCTGTGCAAAATTCATGCTGTCTAACTGTCCAAATGACAGGTTTCATTTGAGAAGTGGGTTTATATTTGTTATTAATAATGAATTATTACTATTGAGGAATTGGTTGAAATGTCATGAATGGGTTGTTAAGTGTTAGCAGAGATGAGAAGAACTGAGAAATGTATTACTTTTGTTAGTAAAGAGGTTTATTTTGAAGGGCAGTGTGTCAACCATGTGACTGGAGTCGAGTGAGGGGCGCCAATGTGGCATTATGGGACAGAGACAACATGGACAGAGAAGAGACATACAGCCCCAAAGTTATTTTCTGCACATGGTTTTAGAGGCGCAAACAGTGAGGTGTACTTATGTTGTATTTGTGCTTGATGTTGTTCATGTGCCTCTATTTGTATATATTTAAGATTCTTTCTTGTTACTTTGCCTGTAGTTTTCACGGTGCCTGAGGGAAAAATAAAACTTTCTGAAGACATCTATACAAAGCGTGGCGATCCTTAAAACTAGGACTAAACCAGTGCAGCTACACTGTCTAAACAGCATCTTGATATGCCACACCTGTGAGGTGGATGGATCATCTTGGCAAAGGAGAGGTGCTCACTAACACAGATTTAGACAGATTTGTGAACAATATTTGAGAGAAATAGGCCTTTTGTGTACATAAAACAAGTCATAGATCTTTGAGTTCAGAACAGAAAATGGAGGCAAGCACAAAAGTGTTGCGTTTATAATTTTGTTCAGTGTATGTGATCCAGACCTTTATAGGCAAACTATTTAGTGGGTAAACACGACAACATCAGTAAGCATTAATGTTATGGTTTCCTTTAATGGATAATAGCCAGCCAAATAAGTCTTTTACATTACTGGGAAAATGAAAGAAATGGCATAGAACCTAATGCGATGTACATTACCGCCCACCTTTTCTTTCCATCTACACACAGAATTTCTACTTATTTTTCCTATTTAAAAAGCACTATGTTCATTCCAACAACCATTATGAAAATACTGTTACAAACCAAAATTGGGCTGCATGTTTTTCTTACAGTAGTTGAAAACGATCCAATGGAAAATTTCACAATCATACTGATGGCAGTGGCTTTAAATCATTTTTTTAAAATTTCTTTACAAAGACTGAAAATAATCTCTTGCTTTATTATGACGCTCTTTAATATGAAGGATACTACATCTCTTCATTGGCTGTTCTTCGAAAGGAAGGAAGAAAACTAACATGGGGAACAAATGTCAAAGCTAGTTCACCTAAAATGTTAAATTAAGTTGCGTGTTGTACTGTGGAATGGAACAAAGACTGATCGACCCATTTACACCAGGTTTATAAAAATTAACACCAATAAATATAGAAAGCAATATATGCTGAAATTATATGCAGGAGGATTAGTTGTATATGTGGTGCACAAGCTGCAACTAAAAGTTTACCAAATTGCCTCACTGGTGAAATGTCCTTTAGGATCGAGCCACCTCTTCTGCTAACCTATGAGAACCTGCAGTCACTGTCTGAGTAGTCGCTGAGGACGACGACAAGATGTGGAAAATGCAAAGGGATCAAAACAATTTGATGATGCTCTCTCTGGACTTGCCAACTCCAACCCACTTCACTGAAATGAGAAGAAATAAAAAAAAAAAAAAACAGTGAAGAGATGACTGGCAGGTTTGGCAAAATGAAAAACATTCTGGCTGGGGTTTCTCCATTAATGCAAACTGTTTACAAACCTGGCACTTGCAGGAAGTCCTCAGTGAACCGAATATAATTTTGTGCCTGTGGTGGCAGCTCCTCAAAGCTCCGAGCCGCCTCGGTGCTGCAGCACCACCCTGGGAACGTCTCATACTCCACTGACACTTCCGTCAAAACATCCATGTTTGCTGCAACAGAAGTAGATCAATAATAGAACCTGTGAAAACATGTTGAGTGTAGCTGCAGTGTCATGTGGAGCAGAGAGAGAGGAGTCATTTGATTATTGTCTGGTTCATTAGCTTAATACAGTTGACCCCATTTGGCACTACAAGCTGAAGATAATGCCTCCTCAGATCTGCTGCAAAATAGATTTTTTTTAAAAACAAGATGTTGCATTTCCTGTTTGTAAAAGCTGACTCATGTAAGAAACAGACATTAGGGAGCATTTCAGCTGTCTAGGTAACAGCTCTGAACAATAATAAACCCTCTCCTGGAAATTACCAAACTCCTGGCATAAAAACATCTTGTGATGGGTATTAGAAAATTAGTATTTTCAAATAGAAGGGTAAAATATATAGTATTTACAGCAGAAATTCCAGTCATCTAGTGCTGATTCACTGGTTCCAGCTCCTCAAATGTGTGAATTAGCTGCTTTAATATCACCGGTTCATGGTATGTGCTGAGCATCAGTGGAAACTGTACATCTTCTGACCATTGGTCAGAACAAAACATGGTTTAAATCATATTGTATTGGGTTCCAGAAACTTGTCAAGTGCATTTTTCACTACTTTTAGTCAATGAATTGAAAACTAAAACTGACATGATAAAACTAATCAATAGCTTCAAACTTATAGCCAATACACACAAAGAGCAAATGTGTGAAGCATCTAGGTGGAGAACCTACCAGGAAAACTTGGTAGACATTGTCCATCGACCTTGTAGGCCACACCCACTTTAATCTCAGGCAACGTGTCTAAAATGTCCAACTTTGTCAGTGCAATCCTACAAAGGAAGAAATCATTCTGTTCAACTCTGATGACAACAGTTAGTCTGAGCACAGGACAAAGCTGATTTCTATGTGTTAACAGCAAAAACTCCACCAATTACATCCGTGGGTGAAGAAAATAATCACAAATGGTGTGATGGTTCCTTACGCAGAGAAGCCATTGACCATGTGGGCGTATCTAACCAGAATCAGGTCCAGCCAACCACAGCGCCTCTTTCTACCCGTCGTCACACCGAACTCTCTCCCTCTGGACTGTAACAGTGCCCCGATCTCCTAAAGCACAGCAAACAAGTGCACACTGTCAGCACTCAAGGAGGAAAAAAAACTGGTTAGACAAATTTTACAAAAAAAAGTGTCTTAGTAAGATGTTGGGCCACCACGTGCCACCAGAACAGCTTCAGTGCACCTTGGCATTAACTCTACAAATCTCTGAATTCTACTGGAGGGATTTTTCCAAAAAATATTCTCTCATTTGACGATGGTGGTGGAGACGCTGTCTAGCACATTGCTCCCAAAACATGGTTGAGATCTGGTGACTGTGAAGGTCACAGCATATGATTCACATCATTTTTATCCTCATCAAACCATTCAGTGACCCCTTGTGTCCTGTGGATGAGGCCACTGTCTTCCTGGAAGAGACCACTCTGATCAGGTCTTTCCTTTCATCTGTCATCTATTTATATTTAGTTTCAGAATCATCCAGATAATTCAGCTAAATTTCAGGGATGCCATATCGATTCTGATGCCTTTACTAACATAAGAAAAGACAGCTGAGCAAATGTAAACTTTTTCAGGAACATCCTGCTTCAGTTTCACATATGTGCGAGCTGCCCAGTACAACGATGTACCTACGCTGTTAACCACCAAGCAGGCCGAACAGAGCAGCTGGAGTTAAAGTCACTGGCAGACATCCAGCTTTCCCACAGAGGTTTTCTGAGTAATTCCAGATATTTGAACTCACTTGTGTCTGACCACAGTACCTGAACCACTGTCTGCATTACTGGAACAGCTTCTGTGTGGGATGTCATATCACTTTAAACTAATATGCTCACATCTAATTGAGCCTCTTCATTTACTGAGAAAATATTTACACCGCAGATACAGTACTGCAGACAACTGAGTACTGACTGGAACTTTTAAATGCTAATGTCAATAGAGCAGATACAGTTACTAAATAAGGACAAATAGGAGAGGATTTCCTCACCATTGCTCTGCAGCACCACTGAGTGTGCAGTGCTTTCATCTATGACACCATGTATCCTTATTCTGCAACATATTGTTCCAATCTCGATTCAGATCCCTGTGCAGTCTCATTCATACAGTACATAACATGACTGTGTCATGTCTATATCAGCAGGGAGATCCACTACATCAAACAGGCCCGCTCCTTTATCACTATTGTGGACCTGTTCATATATGCTTCCTTTTCCATCTGACAATCCTGCCAGGTGCACTGCAGCATGGCGAGTGTCATTGTGGCAGACACACATACAAAGTACACCTGAGAGACCAACAACAGAGGGAGAAATCTGTGTTTAGGAGAACCAGGGTGTTGCTGTAGGCAAACTACCTGATAAAAAGACCCTAAACGTAGACTAATGACGTCAGCTGTGCTGGGAGAAAGTTACTCATCTGTCACTCTTCAGTGGTTTTACACTGACACACACAGAAAAACATGTGTTTGAAGGTGTTATTATTTTTAAGAGCAGACAAGAGGTTTATGTTTAGCATAGTCCAGCCCCATTTCAGTAATGATCATCTTATTTGTTCTGTCTTCATAAAGACAACCTGTAATGCAAAAACTCATAATAATAAAAAGGGAAATAGATATTTCCAATGCAGGACTTCTACTTACAGTTTTTACAGTGTGATATTAGTACTTTTACTTAAGTGAAAGACGTGAATATTTCCTCTACTACTGGTGCTAACATGCAAACTAATATGCTTTAGTTATATAATATATTGTAGTTGATAATAATAGTAGTTGTGTAATACTGTGAAGCCATGATATGTTCTGAGACAGTTATCATACAGTGAAAATCTCATACCGTTACAACATTAGTGCATACAAACTGAACCATGTCAACAAATCCAACTTACCTGTGTAGAAAAATCAGTAACTTCAATGATATCATACATTAGTAAGATACTATTTGCATTTTTATTTTTTTTCCTTTAATGACAGGTCAATATCTACATCCATTACCACATTCTTACAACTAATCGTGTTTGCTGGTGTGAGCGAGTGAATGTGGTAACCTGACAGTAACAACACATACTGTTTCTTCTTCAGCCCAGTGGAGGATGTCGGCTAATTTACAACAAGCTGCTGCTGAGCACTTGAGAAGCCAGAGAGTTGATACTTTAATCACAACACTGATGACGTTTCAGTTTGTCAACATTTATCTCCAGTTAGTGGCATCTTTTTACTCACATTATCCTGCTCTGTTGGGAAAGCGCCAACGCCGACCCTGGTGGTGTATGCTTTGACAACGCCATACACTCGGCCAACATATGACGGTGGCACGCCAAGGCCAGTGCACACTCCTCCCACAGTGCAGTTAGAAGACGTCACAAAAGGATATGTCCCTGAGCAGAGAAGCATATGATACTGTTAACTACAGTAGGCAAAAAACATATGTCCAAACCCCTGCACAAACCCCTCGTTGCTCACCAAAGTCAATGTCCAGGAGAGCAGCATTGGCTCCCTCCACCAGGATTTTCTTACTGGGTCCAGTAAGAGCTTTGTTCATGAAGTACACACCGTCAGTCACCAGAGGACGCAGCCTCTCAGCATATCCCTGAGAAAACACAGTCACACCCACAAAATCTTAAAAGAGATTCTCCGGATGTACTGCTTGAACTCTGCAGCTTGCCATGTGTGAAAAAGACTAATTTAGCTTTAACAAAAGCCTTAAAACTGTTCAGTAACAAGCACCAATTTACATCCCTCAGTCCCCTTCATCATATAAAATTAGTAAATAAACAGTTATAGCATCCATAGCTGCATGAGCTACAGTGGGACAAGTAAGTATTTGATACACTGCTGATTTTCCAAGTTTTCCCACTTACAGAGAACGGACAGATCTGTAATTTTCATCGTAGGTACACCTCAACTGTGAGAGACAGAATCTACAAAAAAATTCCAGTAAATCACATTGTTAGATTTTTAAATAATTTATTTCCATTGTATTGCATGAAATAAGTATTTGATCACCTACCAACCAGCAAGAATTCTGGCTCTCACAGACCTGTTAGTTTGTCTTTAAGATGCCCTCCTATCCTCCACTCATTGCCTGTATTACTTGCACCTGTTTGAACTCGTTACCTGTATAAAAAACACCTGTCCACACACTCAATCTATCAGAGTCCAACTTCTCCACTATGGGCAAGACCAAAGAGCTGTCTAAGGACACTAGGGACAAAATTG
>NW_018127927.1:1346448-1382271 GCF_001952655.1 Monopterus albus
GCCCGGGGGGTGCCCTAGCCAGTCTCCAGACCTGAACCCAATAGAAAATCTATGGAGGGAGCTGAAACTCCGTGTTGCCCAACGACAGCCCCAAACCCTGAAAGATCTGGAGAAGACCTGTGTGGAGGAGTGGGCCAAAATCCCTGCTGCAGTGTGTGCAAACCTGGTCAAGAACTACAGGAAATGTCTGACCTCTGTAATTGTAAACAAAGGTTTTGGTACCAAATATTAAGTTCTTTTTTCTACTGTATCAAATACTTATTTCATGCAATAAAATGGAAATAAATTATTTAAAAATCTAACAATGTGATTTTCTGGAATTTTTTTGTAGATTCTGTCTCTCACAGTTGAGGTGTACCTACGATGAAAATTACAGATCTGTCCGTTCTTTGTAAGTGGGAAAACTTGAAAAATCAGCAGTGTATCAAATACTTATTTGTCCCACTGTATATAAATCTCAGTAATATCACCAGTACAGATGTTACAGACTATATTAAATCAGCCCAAATGTTGATTCAATAAAAAAAGCTGATGATTTTCACAGCAGACATTTTAAACTGAATTGCCACAGGAGGACAATCACAGGTGTTACTAACAACATTAATAATGGCCCTGTTCCATTTAAATGTGACAGCGAGCCACAAAACCAAAGCAACTAAGTGGAAATAAACCATGTTGTTACTTACACCTGTCCTTCCCCTACTGTGACATGCAGTAATGCTGTTAAATTGTCACAATATGTAAACATCTGAGTTTTTTGGCAGCCCTGGCTTTTACACGATAACCTGTTCTCACCTTCAGCTGCTGCAGTTCACTGTCGATGTCAATGTTCAGGTTAGGATACATGGTCAGGAAATGTTCTGCCAACATACGGAACCTGCAAGGAGTTGAACTGTCTATTTACACATGTTCATTTGGTCACAACATCGAATCAACACCTCTCTGAAAATGTCTGAAAAAAACATTCCACAAACCTTCATGAAGGAGGATTTATCGCATTAGTCTGAGCCAGGGGTAGGGAGTGTCTACCTCCACACATCAATTTCACAACATGATATACAGGACAGACCAGTGGTGGAAGATGCAATACAACAGTGTAAAAATAATCTGTTACAAGTAAAGGTCCTGCATTCAAAATATTACTTAAGTTAAAGTACAAAAAAGTACTAAATGGCACATTTCACATTCCTGTAGATCACATTATTGTTTTATAATTAATTTATAATTAGTGATGCATTATTGTGAACATTTAATGTTGCAGCTGGTAAAGGGGGAACTAATTTTAACTGGCTTAGATGCTTTTAATTTGAATTACTGCTGGGTAGCTTGTGAATTTTCCGCCACAGACCAATGAAATCTTTTAATTTCACTGTATTTTTGTATTAATCGGGTTCTAAAAAGTAACTGCTAACTAAAGTTGTAAAAGTAGTGAAGTAAAAAGTACAACATTTGCCTCCAAAATGTAGTGAAGTCAAAGTATGAAGTAAAACAAAATGAAAATACTCCAAGTACAGATACCGCAAAACTGTACAGCGCTTGAGTAAATGTGCTTAGTTACTTTCCACAACTGAGTCAGACTAGTGTTGCACGATATACCGGTACTAGTATGGTACCGCGGTACTGAGGCATTTAAAATGGTACTATACTGCATTTGGACGGTACCGGTACTTGCAGCGCCGCCGGCTGTGCCCGCCCGCAGCGCCCGCCCGCAACAGAGGAAAACAGAGCAGGAAACAGCTTCCTCGTCCTCTGCTCACTGAGCAGCGTGGACTGGAGCAACAAACGGAGCAGGAGGAAAGCTTGGAGAGAGCAGAGACGTTGGAGAGGGAGAGGAGCACGGAGAGGAGAATGGCTGCTGTAACAGTCACCACCCCGCAACTTGTGGACAAACGAGGGGCGCGAAGTGCTATATGGCAGTACTTCGGCATAAAAACAAATGAGCAAGGAGAGGCATTTAACGTTGATGCGCCATTGTGTAAACGATGTTTTAAAACATGCATGGCTAAGGGCGGAAACACCCAGACCTGCACACTGAGTTCAGGGAACGACAGGTAATTTACTCATGACGTGCCCTTTTCAAATGCAATAGTTCAATAGTTTTAAGTGTGCAACACATGATAAAGAGTTCTTATCAAACATAGAATTTTTTTTCTAAATTTTAATAAAAAAATGTGTTTTTTCAAAACGTTAAATGTGGTTACAGCACAGTCGTTCAGTGTTTTACATACATATTTAGCCATTTAATATGTTATAAAGACTGGTAACATACCATTTAAAAACACTGGTCCTACTTAAGACAGGCTATATGTAATGAAAATATTTTTTTCTAAGTTAGAACTTCTAACTTCATACTTTTTATTTACTCACACTGACTGTTCTAAAAAAAATTTTTTTTTGAGTGCAATAAGAAAAGCCTAGTATTTTGAATTTTATTTTGATGTTATTCTAAGATTTTCTATTAAAATAAAGTCAGTAATGACATTTTTTGCGTTCTCTTTTTATCTGAAAAACTATCCAAAAGTATCGAAAGTATCGAAAGTATCGAAATACATTTTGGTACCGGTACCGGTACCAAAATGTTGGTATCGTGACAACACTAAGTCAGACTAGTTATTGTGGCACTTCAAAGCAGGGAGGTAGCAGTTTTTACATGTACTACAGCAAGGTGGACAAGGTACAGAACCTACAACAGTCAAATTAAAAACTACATCTGCTCATTGAGATACACTATGGATGTAGTGAAAATTGTGCCAACACACTATAACGTCTACAGGGTCACACATACAAATCCAGAAAATTACTTTCTCAAAATCTGATCAAAGCTCTGCACACTAAGAAAGAATCACGGTAACTCTGTGATTCAAAATCTTTAAAAAATGTGAAATTTAAACTTTAGAGAAAATGAAAACTAAAAGAACACACTCACTTGTCTTCGAAAACCTTGAAGTCTGAGATGAGGTCACAGATTCGCAGACCATTGCGAGCAGCTTTGGAGGAGTAGGCAGGGCCAATGCCCTTTTTAGTGGTTCCCAAACTGCAGTACAAATACAACCAAGTTACCAGCTATAACTGATTACATATTTACAATAATTATACCCACTCCTACCTGAGAACAGTGTTGTGGTGCACATGATAATATTCTATTACAGCTAATAAAGACTTATAGAATATTTGAACTAATTAGAGTAGAGATTTACTTTTTCCCTTCTTGTTTCTGCCGCTGCTGCTCCTGGATTCCATCAACAGCTTGATGGAAGTTGAACACTAAAGGCGGAGAGACAGACAGTCAATACGGTGACATCTGTAATTGAAGAAGCTGAATGAGAAAGCCTTACTCACCAATGTGGGCTCGATCAGAGATCCTTAACCTCTCCTCCCATCCTTGTAATCCTGCCCAAAATAAAATAAGTCCCTCAGCACATTTGCACAATCTATCCACCTCATCTCCTCAGTCCTTTAACAGATGTTACTCTATCAGAGCTGCAGGTTTACCCCGCCAATGTTCTCCCACTCGTATCAGGTAATATGTACATTTTAATCTATTTTAAGTTATACAAATGCAAATACAACATCCTTTTTACGGCAAATAGACATTAAAAACATTGCCCAAAAGTGATACATTAAAAAATAAATAGCAACAACTTACAACCATGTAACAATGTCTTCTGTGAAAAATACCAGTTGGTACTCAAAACAGCGCTATGTTTGAAAAACTTCACCTTTGCCTTTCTGCAGGTTCTTTTCAGCCTCCTCAAACAGACCTGGGAGATGGATCACTACTCCATTGCCTGTAAAGTAAAGTGAAACATTCGACAGTCTTCATGGAAAATCGGTGTATACACCAAACACAGATTACTTCTTATGGCTAACAAACTGCTAATGTTTTCCTGAGGTTGTATTTATAGAACTCAAGCTATCTTACTGCCAATCACTTTAAATAATCTCCAAGAAGGCTGAGTTTATTGCAGTGCTTTTGTATAAGACTGCATTAGTTTTAACTAGGTGTACCTGATAAACTAGAGTGTGTATTCTGATCCTACGTATATACTAAATTATATCTAACTATTGCTACAAAAACAGGTCACCTCCTGGATAACATGTCACATAACAACTGTTAAGGCTGTCTGTGGTGGCTTTGATGTGTGCCCTAAATATGGCAATATGTTTTATTAGGATCTTTATCATCGTGCCCAAGTCCAAGTGTAAACAATAAAGTGACTGTCTCTTACCAATGAAGGAGACTGCCTTCTTGTTGAGCACTCCACTGGGCAGTAAGTGGAAGTCATACTCCACTGAGTCCACCACCACTGTGTGGCCTGCATTGTTGCCTCCCTGCAAACAGGGTGAAAACATTCAACGTCCTCCTGACACAATGTTAAAAGGTAAATAAACAGCAGAAAAAAGTCCTCTAAAACAACACGTCAATGTGTTTCGGTGTGCACACGGGGCCGAAGTGTTTCCAGCTGACTTCATGAATAGGAAAGATCTCTGCTAAATGTGACTGGGTTGACTGCAAACAGGAAGATAAACAGCTGGGTGACAACGGGCAGCCAGTATTTCACAAAGCGTTACTTTTACTGGAAACTGTTAGCAGTATGCGAAGGTGATTCGCTGTATTCAGTACGCATTGTGCTATCAGGGAAGCAGCGATAAGAACTAGCATCAATTTAGCACTTCCACATCCGGGAAGTCAGACAAGGTTGTTGACGTCCTAACGAGGTCATGGATATTTAAATGAAGCTAAACAAACTCTGGCGTTTCAATTGGCGTTATAGTCGTAATAATAACAACAACGACGATGTGATATAGTTAGTGTGACTGTGAAATGTGAAGTTATTACGACAGTGTAGTTAGGTACCTGACACCTGCATACAATATCGGCATCCATTGCGAGCAAGTCCACAACTTTTCCTTTGCCCTCGTCGCCCCACTGCGCTCCGAGCACAACGGTCACTTTGTTCTGAGGCTCTTTCGGGATTCGGAGCGACGACGCCTGTGAAACGCTCTCCCGCGGTCGCTTAACGACAGGCTCTCCATTCAAGGAGCTGGTCCCTCGTCCGTTAACTTTAGCCACGTTACTATCTGATGCCATGCTACCAAGCTTCTTCTACAACCCGGAATATCGTTTTACCGCGTTTCTCTGCATCATGGGAAGTGCTCGTCTGTAGTTTCACCGCTAGAGGGCAGTGTTGTTTCATCTGAATCTCAACATAAGCGGAACAGTATGACTATATGTCATGTGACTATATTTGAAAACCGGGGAGATAAACGTTTTATTAAACTCAAATTACATGTTTTATTTAAATGATAGTTAAATACTTTAGCAAGTTGAAGAGACGCCATGATTAAATGAAGAGTATACGAATATGAAGTGATTCGTTCCCCTCCACTTCCGTCTTCGCTTTCTTCCGACTACACAGCTTGTTTGTTCAGAGTTGATTAGTGCGTTTCTGAGTCGTCATTTATATGGCATTAAGAAGAAAGTGGGTACTGTATGAGGATGTTAGGAGTGGCAGAGAAGTATGTCAGAGTAGTTCAGGACATGTATGAGAGGAGTACGACAGTAGTGAGATGTGCTGTAGGTCAGACAGAGGAGTTCAAGGTGGAGGTGGGGCTACATCAAGGATCGGCTTTGAGTCCCTTCTTGTTTGCTATGGTGATGGACAGGTTGACAGATGAGGTCAGACAGGAATCTCCGTGGTCAATGATGTTTGCGGATGACATTGTGATCTGTAGTGAGAGCAGAGAGCAGGTGGAGGAACACCTGGAAAGGTGTACAAGACAGTAGTGAGACCAGCTACAGTCTCACTGCTACAGTCTCTAACCCTGTATGGGTTAGAGACTGTAGCAGTGAGGAAAAGACTAGAGGCAGAGATGGAGGTAGCAGAGATGAGGATGTTGAGGTTCTCTTTAGGAGTGACCAGGATGGACAGGATTAGGAATGAGCACATCAGAGGGACAGCTCAGGTCGGCTGTTTTGGGGACAAGGTCAGAGAGGCCAGATTGAGATGGTTTGGACATGTGCAGAGGAGGGATAGTGGTTATATTGGTAAAAGGATGTTGGAGATGGAGCTGCCAGGCAAGAGGTCAAGAGGAAGGCCAAAGAGGAGATATATGGATGTGCTAAAAGAGGACATGAAGTTTATTGGGATGAGAGTAGAGGATGCCGAGGATAGAGTTAGGTGGAAACATGATTCGCTGTGGCGACCCCTAATGGGAACAGCCGGAAGAGATTTGGACACACAAGTTTAAATGGTACATTAGTTTTAATGAGTAAACATAATAGGAAGTCACTTTCGGCTTTTTCCTGTTTTTTTAGGGGTCGCCACAGCGAATCTGACGACTCGCATGTTGACATTTGGCACGTGTTTTACGCCGGATGCCCTTCCTGACGCCACCCTGATTCAAAACCCAGAGCACAGTGGTGAGAGCGCTATGCCTTAACCACTAGCCTACCAGGGATGGCAAAAATACTAGAATTAAGTTAAATAAAATTTTTTATAAATAGACATAATACGGAAAGATGTGATTATTGTGATAGGTCTGAAACAATAAAACGTATTCAAGAAATACCCAACATACCAACATGAGAGACACATTAATAATATAACTTGAAGAAAATAAAGAAAGGTTTGTCATAAAGGATATATTGCAAAGGAAATCAAGAGAACAGTGTTTTAGAAGTATTTTTCTTTATTGAGTGATACTTTAGTAGGTAGATTATCTGCACTCCTTTCAGAAGATGGTGGTAATGCACCTAACCGAAGAAGAAGAAGAACAACAACATGTTTATGTCCAAAATCTTTCCTTTTCCTGCCTGAATTGTATCGCATTATATGGCATCAGACTCTTAGTTTTGTTTTTGGTCGTTTGTAGGTGCATTTTCATTTGTTGGAATGCAGATTCAAAATTCCCCAGCAACTTCACAAACAGCACATCGTATGAGGGCGTTCACTGATTAATAATGGCAAATTAATTAAAGAATAAAGATAATTTTGATACCTGCACATACTGTTCATACAGAGTCAGGAAAAGGATGTTTGAAATATTTTCATTATCTGTTAATATTTAACTTTTACCTTTTAACCGGCTCAAATCCAAGGCCCTAGCATCCAGATAAAGGCTGCACCTTCCTTGGTTCACCAACTATTGCTCTTTGATTAAATGTAAATTTGAGTGGTAAAGTACATAATTTAAGCACAATGACACCTTGTGGTCATAGGCTGTAAAGAGGCTCCTTGTAAAACGTTTCAAAGAGTATGTCACACTGACCTCACTGGCCTGTGTGTGCATACTGGTATTTGTGTTTATCCTATTGTCTGATTTGCTTAATAAACCACACAAAAGACAACTTGAAAGCCTTGTTACTAATTTCCACAAAGGTGCTCAGGTCTGTTGCTCTTCTAAACACAACACTGACTTAAACCTGTATTTTGTATTTTTATTGACTCCTAGATGGCAGCAAATAAAAGCAGCATTTTCAACTTGTGAATATATTTCCAAACTGCTGCCACAGATTACAGCCTACTGCTTTTTCTGGTGCATATTCCAATAAAAAAAAATGCATTTAATTAAGACATGGCAAACAATCTCACACAGACTGTACCTGCAGCCAAGTAATATTCCAGCACACAGCAGCTGGTTGGTTCTTAGGGACAGCAACTCCTCAATATACCGTTGTCATATTTATATTGTTAGTGTCATTTATGGTTTAATTAGAAGATACATTTAAGTAGATGGCATTTTTGTAGTATGCTCACCTCAGATTTTCACATGCTCTGGATTGAATCAGCTTGCTGTGACAGACTGTCACCTGTATATACTGAAGAAGAGCAGTTACTTGGCACAGTGATGTTGCTTGAGTTAAGTGTAGAAAATACCTCAAATTAATCCAACTCTCTCTTTTCATTCTTTTATTTAAGTATTTGATCAGATTAGCATAATAACTGGCACTCCATTGATAAGAAGCATATATTATAAGGGAATCCCCCTTCAGTGTTAATGGCTAAGTCCTTAAAGCACAGTGCAGAATGTTGATGCGTATGAACACACCAAAAAGCTGCTGAGAGTTTAATCATATTTTGGTTGAATTATTAATCCTTAGTAACAGTTAACAGTCTTATGAACATGTGACCTTATTTCAAAATGATGAATTATTCATCATCCATAATGCAAAAGTGAAAGCTGGATGTCTATTATCAAGCATTGTTGTTTAATGGTGACTTGTCAAACACTCTAGATTTGTTTGCAGGCTGGATTTATTTAAGACTGCACATCTTCCAACATGATATAAAATAAAAACATAAATTATTAAGTTGTCTTCCACGTTGACATTTTAATAAACCTAATTCTAGGGAGTGTGTGTACTAGAGTAGACAGTGTAAACCTGGCGCTATGAGGCTCAAACAACAGTTGAAAATGGTGTTAAAACTTCCTAACCCATTCAGTTTCATTTAAACACAGAGGTCATTTTAAATTTTGTGGTGTATCAGAAGAGGTCAATAAATGTTTGTAACTTCACCATTAAAGATCCTGTAAAAATGAATTTATCATACTTTAATTATGCCTCTGTATTATTGTGTCCAATTATGCACATAGGTTTACCATTACATGTGTTGATTTCTAAGTTCTTTGTGGCAAACTTCTGATTTGTTATTGGGCTCAACATCACATTTTTAAGCAACACATTAATCATGCACATACCAGCAGTGGGCAGATGCCGGACACATTCACGACCAGAACAGTACATTCATACTTTATTCATAAAAGTCTCAGTGAAGTCTTTATTATATCAGCTACATGAAACTGAAACTCTGTTTATGAGTGCAATGTTCAGAGGGACAAACGCAGCAGTGGCCTACAGAACTGACAGGCAGATGTTACAATCACTGGCTGTCAATTCATAGGTCATCACCTTGTGCCCTATTGCTCTTCAGCTACTCTAGCATAAAAATCCCTGCACACTTCATCAGTGAGCTTTGTGGTCCTTCAGCATAAGATGTTGAAAGAAAACAGAAAAGGCATTTGAGTGGCGGCTTCACTTGAGTTTGGCAGCTCTCTGCAGGTAACAGCACTTCCACTGGAACAAGCAGAGATTCCACATGGAGTTGCTGTTACAGCCAGCAAGCACCAGAAGGCTCATCAGTGACAACAAACTGCAGCTTCTTCAGTTCCTCTTCAAGTCAAACCCACGGTGAGACCACACTTCCAGTTTCTTCAAGGATGGCCGGTTAGGTGCTGCTATGCAAATACACCTGAGATGAAACCGAGGAAGAAAAAGCACTGAGGTCCACACAGCATTTAGACTTGGAGGCAGTTGCTTTAGTATGTGAGGAGTTTCTACTTGCAAGTGACTTTCCTCCTCCCAGTTTTATTGCCTGAAGAGATGGCATTATTACTCACGATCTTCCAAAAGCAAGGCGACCGGGCAAAGGCCTGTATAACTTATGGTAGCTGTCAACATGAGGGTGCTTTTCAGTATGTGACTGTATGGGTGTGTCTGACCTGTGTCCTGCAGGCCCTGCATTTCCTGCTTACACTGACATTTGTCCTGATCATTAGTTTAAAAAATAGCTTAATAGGTTTTCAGCATTAGGTCAATTTCAACATTAAGTTATTGTTTAGATTCTGCTCTCTGTTGTCTTGTTCAGCTTGCAGAGTAATAATGCTGTAGACTTTGCCTTGCAGTAAAAACCAGTGAACAATAAAGCAATTAAATCATTAGCAGCTCTGTTATATCATCTATGCTTGTACTTGGTTGGTTTTTATTCTACTGACCAACCAGGCTGGATCCATCATTTTCTCCCTCTTCGAAGACAAAAACATTACCAATTTTTAAAAAATTACTAGAAAAACACTGTATTTGTTTTATTCACTGTTCTGAAAAATCATAATAATAATAATAATAATACTGACGGACTGCCAAGCTTATATTCTTTTATGCACTATAATGGAGCAAAAAACAAATATTCATTTGGGCTTTAGACTAACAAACTTTGAAGGATTTTGTCATATAAAATAATGTCTCCTTAAAAATAGTTTTCAATGTACTAAATTAAATATATAGGGTAAAAATATATTTCTTCATGTTGAACTCTTGCATGTTTCAGGTGTTCGTTTGACAAAAATAATTGGAGGTCTTCCTGTACATCATTTAAATCCTGTAAATGTCATATAAAATACACTTGACAGTTTGGGCCAGGAGGCGTACTCACCTTTAGATGCATGACCAAGTGGTTTTCACTAGACAAGGCCAAAGGTTTGAGGAATGGCAGGTTGCCATTACATGGGCAGCCGGAGCAGAGCAGCAGAGAAAAGTAGAGACACAGCAGGCAAGACGGAGCCAGATGAAGACGCAGACGGTGAAACTGACAGTGAGAATCATTTAAAGAAGTGCATTTTTTGATGTAAATGTCAGCAATGACAGTGAAGCACTGGCAGCGAGGGAGTGCAGTCAGTTTAAAAGATCAGGAGTGGGTGGAAGGTTAATTATTATACCTGTAGTCAATATTTAACAGGTCCGGTGCCCTGCCCCTCGGTCCAACATCCTGATTCCACAATGACTGACACAAAGGGTAGGGCCAGCACCACGCACATCTCTTTTGTCCCCTGCACAAAGTATGTATCCAGACATGGCCCTTTGAAAGAAACCCAACACAGTGTCATTTACTATGTCATAATTCATAAGACCTTTATAAATTAATTGAGATGTACAATACCAGTCAAGTATTTGAACACACCATCTCATTTAACATATTTTCTTTGATTCTATTATTTTCCACATTGTAGATTAATACTACATCTAAAATGTGAAATAACACATGTGGATTATGTGGTAAGCAAAAAGTGCTAAGGTAAAATATGGTTCACATTTTAGATTCTTCAAAGTAGCCACTGTGGAAATGGAAATGTTTGCCTACTTAATGTGTTTGAGACCATTATTTGTGTTGAGATAGTGCTGAACAGTCCTATTTGACTACTGTATAACTCCTGTCATGGCAACAACTGTTCAACTAAGTAAAGACCAACAATAGTCCATCACCACTTTAGGACGTGAAGTCAGTCAGGAACATCTCAAGAACTTTGAAAATGTCTTCACTTGTAGTGACACAAAACATAACACAGTCTCACATATCAACCATCTTAGGAAAGGAAGACCAGGAGTTCCCTCTGCTGTAGAGGATTAGTTCATTAGAGTTACCAGTCTCAGAAATCACCAGTTAACAGCACCTCTTCTTAGAGCCCACATCAACACTTCCCAGCACTCAAGTAGCAGACACATCTCAACGTCTACTGTTTGTGGAAGCCTGAGTGAATGGTCAAACTACTGTAGAGAAACCTCTACTGAGGAAAACCAATATGAAAATGAGAACTGCTTGGATCAAGAAACACAAGGACCAGTGGAAATCTGTACTTTGGGCTGATGAGATTGAGAATTGTCCTTCCAACCACCATCTTTGTGAGATGCTGAGAAGGTGACCAGATGGAATCTGCATGGTAAGGAGCGACGTGTAGGGGTGCAGGTGACTCTTCAGAGTTCATACACTTTACCATGCAACATGGCTACCACCACCTTCTGTAGCTGGTTTTTGCTTAGTGGGACAATGATCCAAAACACACCTCCAGGCTGTGTGGGCTGTTTGACCAGGGAAGAGGAGTGACGGAGGGCTGATTCAGATGACCTGGCCTTTTGACTGGTATTGTATATTATAAAGGAAAGTCCCTTCAGACACTGCTCAAGAAACTATAGTGCACAAAACATTATGAGTGTATTTGTTTTTTGTGTTTACAATGTAAAGGTAACATAGGGCAAGCATGTGAGCTCAATCTACATTTACTGTTGCATTATTTTTCTCAACATTGCCTATATTATACATGCACACACCTAGGTGGAATTACTGGAATAGGCAAATATGAACATCTGAGATATGGAGCAACAGCACAGGAGGAGACAAAACACTGGGCTGTAGTCACAAAGTGAAAGTGAATGACAGCGCAATACAAGACAGAATGAACGGCACCATAAAGATTGGGCAAAAGGAGGAGAGTATACTTTGATACATACAAAGTTTTAGTAATGCAACAAATACTGGCAGCAGCAGGACTCATTAAGGGCTAAATGAAAGATAAACTAGCAGGTTGTAATTCTTTAACTGGAAGTTGACTGTAAAACAACACATGATACATGATACTAATTACTTGTAGGCCAGTAAACTGTTGTCCATTATCATTAAAGCTTACAGTTTGGAATGTTTTAAAGGATTCATAGCGAAACAGAAGGCATATCGGCAGGACAGCTTGTTGTTTCACTGTGTTCACATCCTAATGTAGATGTTTCTCACTACTTGACATCTACACTGTGAAACTGCAGCACAATCACCTTTAACAAGGAAATGTAGTGAAATACATTGAACATTGTTCCTCCTCTTTCATTCATATACGTGAGCTATCTTATGTCTTAACTTCAAAGTACTGGTAAGTACAGAGTCCAATGTCTCAGAGAGAGAGAGAGAGAATATGTGCACGGTAGTAATCTGGCACAGATAAACTCCTTCTTTGATTTGATGGTGCCTGAGGACATAATAATTTCAGCTGGAATTTAGATCAGATAACAACACAATCTGCTGAGAAGGAAATTATCTCTTGCACAAGGTCACACGCAGTCACCAGATCTTGGCTGAGGTTGATCTTGCCTCATTTCAGAAATGATTGATGCTTTCAGGGTAGATAGTGTTCTTTTAATGGACAAATTGTTGTGCTCTCTGAGTTTGAAAATCTAAGTTATGATTAAGACTATCTGTAGCTTCTGTCTGTTACATCCCTTTTTAAATTTTGTTTTGTGTCAGCACATAATGCCTGTTTGCTTGCTACTTCAGACCTACAGATGCCTTTTTAACTCACACAGCCAGGCCTCAAGTATCTGATGACATTTGTTTCTCAGAACAAACAGGATTTTTTCCCATTTCAGTTGACTGGTTTGTTCTTTTTAATATAAAGTCAAGAGAAAACCAGAAATGTAACTACTCTTATTTGAGTAATCAACTGGTAATGTCTTCATATTTTTCACTATCGTGTACTGTAAGCTTTCAGTAGGTACTTTATACCAGTAAGACAACTGTGTTTAAAGGCCCAGACGATGTATTTTCTCAATGAGCTTCTTACTATGAGCAGTGGGATTCTGTATAAAAGGCTTTTTCTGCCAGTGTTGGAACAGCTTCACTTATTTGGTTAATTTCTCTGTGCTCTTCCCTCTGGTTTGGAGTGGGCAGGGCTCAGCTGGAGAAAGCTGATGTCACATATAGTACATCCACACACCAATTAGGATGTAGAAACATTTGAATCTAAATCTGATGAAGGTCAAGCAAATCTGATCCAACCTACACTGCACATGCTGGTAAAGGAGATAAGTGTTTAATTCCTGGTTCAACAAAACAAAAAGATGCCCTTTAAACAGATTTTTCCTTATTTATATATTATATTTAATGTTAGAGAGAAAAATTAAGATACTATGTATATGAAGGCAAGTTTTCAGGGGCTTTAAAATACCACGTGCTTAAAAGACCTGTAACTACATATAGGATTCATATGATTTCTGTTCATGTATATTTAAGCCTGATAAACCAACAGCAAACACTTGCCCTACGGTTTCAGCACACAATCTGCTAATGTTCAGTGCTGTGTATTTGCACAGTTTAAAATGTACACAATGGCACCGAACTCCAAAGACCTACAAATCTTATAAGCTGCCAGAACCAGTGAGGACACCGTTACTTTAATCTTCAGTATGTTTTCATTTTATTTTAATCCAATCTTTCTGTTATCTATAATTTTATTTTTGAGTTACCTTAATCTAATTTCTCTTGTCTTCAAATACGGTTTTTCACAGCAAGTGTCAGCGCTGCTTAAAACAACAACGCTGAATTTCTCTTCCCATTCCTCACATGCAAATGAGAATATCAAACATTAGTTAGAATCCAGTGTTTGTCTCTGCTCCTCTCAAAGATACCTTTATTACTGAAGGTGGATATGATCTCACTTCAGATTTTTCTTGGTTTCTTGATCCTGACACATAAAAGCAATCAGAAAATGTGACAAAACGTGAGCCTAAAAAAAAACCTGTGGATTTTTGTGAGTTGACATCTGTGGAGCGGGCAGTGTGTGACATAGACAGGCTCAGGAGGGATCTACAAGCATAAATACACAAGTAGAAATCAACTTTTGGAACTACATGGATTATCAACAAGCCTTCAAAGAGCTACTCTGACCTCTAGCGGTGCCTCATTGGTGACCATAATGCATTGCAACAGCAGCGGCAAGGCTCTGGCTTATGGTAGCCTCCTGTAACAGACAGCCATATTTTCAGATGAGAAACACACACTGTGGCTATGGAGAGCAAAGATCCACCATAACAAATAATACTGTAATATGCTGCTGTGTGCCTTCAGCTCAGACATTTAATGAATTTTCCACTTTCCACTTCTAAATCTGATATTGAGCTCCACTGTACATGTGAAGAACCTTATCCTCTCTTTCTTCTCTTCCTTAAACTATTTAAAGATGTTTGTTTTTATAAATTGAAAATCACAAAAAAGGTAAGTTACAGCAGCTGCCAGTCTTCAATTACATGTTCATGTAGAGCTTATGTGCAGCAGGATACCCTGATGGTGGAGCCAGGACTAACACCAGGGAATGTTTATCTCCAGCGGCCCTCAGAGACCCCCAGAGAACGTTCAGGAAGAGCTGGAAGATGGAGAAGAAAGTGATTCATTGTTGATGTGTTATTATCACTGCACTCTGATCCAAACAGTCTGCAGATACATGCATCGCAAACTTTATCATGGCACAGTAAAAATAATGCAACTAGAAACTATTGATCTGGTATAAGAAATGTCAGAACACTAAAAGACAGAGCAGGGCATCATGTCGCTCATTTAACATTTGGCTGTATGTCTGGGTCAGCGAATAAGTAAAAAAAAAAAAAAAAAAAAAAAAAAAAAAAAAAAAAAAAAAAAAAAAAAAAAAAAAAAAAAAAAAAAAAAAAAAAAAAAACATCTATCCATTATCTATACCGCTTATTCCTGAAGAAAGCCTCTCACCCAGCGGGGTACATCCTGGACAGGTCAGCAGTCTATTACTGGGCTGACATGCAGACAGACAACCACTGACACTCACTCCTATGGGCAATTCAGTCGCCAATCAACCTAAGCTGCATGTCTTTGGACTATGGGAGGAAGCCAGAGCCGGAGTACCTGTGGAAAACCCACGCAGGCACAGGGAGAACATGGAAACGCCACACAGACGGGCCCTGAGTCAGTCAGGGAAGGAAATAAAATTGGAGAAATTATTTTCACACATTAGCAAGACAAGGCAAAGAGCATTACAGAGTTTATTTTGAGAAATCTGTAACAAAGTGTACTAATGTTTTTATCACTCACTCTACAAGAACAAACTTAGATAAGCATACATAATTAATACAGCTTCTGAGTTTATTTTATTTGATGCATTTCAAAAAGTTTCCATTGAAGACCCAGTGCTGCTGAGAAACAGCAATGAAAGTGATTCAAAAGTAAAACATTCATAACAGAATAATTAAATAATTTTCCATTAGCAGGCTAAGAAGCTGCTAAAACTGCTACATGTTGAGACAAAACACAAAAAAAGTCAAACTTTTACAAACAAGATTTGACTAAGACTTTATTCAGCTCACACTAGAAGCAGTGAAAACCAACAGGCTGCTCCCTAGGACACAGTTTTATCGTGTTGTGTTGAAGAGTGCAATTGTGTGAATGTAGACTGTGAACTATTCATTTTACATACTAGCAAAGTAAATTTAGCCTGACATATTAAACTAAACGATTATGTACAGGAAAATTTCAAGAGCATCTCATTATGATTCCAGTTTAAAAAAAAGGCAATTTTATTGATAGTCAAACTACTTCCAAGTTGTAGCTCAGTCACATATAAAAGACTACCAACACATATGAACAGCTACTGTGTTAAAAAACAAACTAACCCCAAAAGGGCTCCGAGCGCACTAGGATTCCTCTCTGATCGGAGTGCATCCAGAGAAAAAACTGTCTTGAAAACTTGTCAGGATTCGTTTCCTCCTCTTCAGGAAGCTTACAGTGGCTTTCTCATCCTCCTCCTCCTCATCCTCCTTCTCTTCCTCTGGCAAGACAGGTTTTCTTTCCAACTTCAGGCCTGTAGTGTCATGTCCCATGTCTCCGATTTCTTTTAGCACCTAAAAGGGTAGACATCAGTTACATTAGTGTTAGTCCTACATCACAACCCTTAAAGTTCCTGTTGCCAAAATGTTTCTAATCATAAGAGTTTTGACATTTCACTGCCAGCCCCGTTTAGCCCGTTTCCAATGCTATAGTGTTTGTTTCAATGACCAGGAATAAATTAGTGACAGATTGATAACTATAGGAATGAATCACAATCTGTTGTTAACTGATGCAGCATTGTTGTTTTCATGTCAAGCACATCTTCTACATGCACGATAATCATTCTCAAGGCCACCATATGGGTGATCTCTGTCCTGCAAGTCTTCAGAAGGAGCCAGCTCACCTTCTTGGTGGGTGTACAAGAAGGTGGTTTGAAGAATGTGGCGTTGTCAGGGCTGATGGATGCGTGGTCTTGAAGAAACAACGAATCTCTGAGGACGCTTTCTGTCTCTTTCAGATTCTAAAATGTTGAAAAGGTCCCAGAGAACAAGATTTATTGTGTTGCATGTGGTTTCATGAAATAATCCAATATCTTCAACAAAGCAAGTCAAGATATTTATGTCAGCAAAAGCCAGGTCTGAATGGACACAAGTGGCAAATGATAAGTAAAACCTACATTAACAATGACGTTATAATACTTCTATTCTTTTAATGTTGTGACAAATAATAGTCTAGTAACTTAATCTGAATGTTACAATTATTTACCATGCCATGGCTAACTAATTGAATGTGTTTTTATATTATACTGTATGGCATTTATTAAATACATTTATTAGAAGAAACATTTCATTCCAGTGCGATGTTTTGGGCAGTTACTGCAATAATTTTTCCTATTAGGTTCCAAGGCATTCACACAGGCCCTCCTTGCATTCAAACCTGCAGAAGTTATTACGAAATCTGCCATACAAGCACACAAAGGTATTTCACTTACCTCATGTGACAACAGTAACCATAACTGCATGGAACATCAGTACAAATTGTTTTTAAGCAATTACTGATGTTGCAAATTCAACATGTTCTTAGCTAGAAATTTAAGACTGTTGTGCTTCTCAAGCTGTGTGCAAGCGTAAAGAATAGTGGTACTATACATGTCAGCACCAGGAAACTGTTTTCACACCCAGAACTGAAGTTTATACTTACCTCAGCAGGCGCCTGGTCGTCCATGTTTCGACATTTCTCGTGATTACATTGGCAGTTCTGCCCACATGTCATCTTTCCTTTGCGACATCTGCACAGCTTGTTGCTGCAGTGACCTTTGCACGCACACTGAAAGAAAGGAAATTATTTACAGTCATGGTCTGTATGTGTATGCATAGCTCAGCACTATCTAATGGAGCTGCAGGACATTTGTACTTTTCAATAACAAACTGAGATGTACAACTTTCATTCAAAACTTTCTCAGCTGAAACCAGAGTTACAGTACTTTGCTTCACCATCTGGTGCATTCTGAACGATGTGGCATTTTCCAGTGAAAGGAGATGATTGACGTTTTCATTAGCACGTTGTGAACAGTCAGGGTCTGAGAGCTTATTGGTCTCATACACAAATAACATGACCCGTATCACAATTCTAGTCTTACCCCAGTTGCTTTTGGTTTCTTTGAGATTCTGCGTCCCTTCTCAGGTTTCTCAGGGCACCACTCATCCTCTTCCTCCTCCTCCTCATCCTCACTGGGAGAAATCAGATCTTCAAGGTTGATGGTCACTTTCTGCTGTGATTTAGCTGTGGTGAAGCGCTTCCCTTTAGGCTTTTGTTCACAGAGAAGACAAGGAAAGAACAAATAACACATGGAAAATACAGATCTACATCTCACCTCACATTAAACATCCTACATTTGGATCAATGCCTTTGCTTGACAAGGCAACTTACTTGTCAGTTAATGATCTAATGTGTTACATTCCTGCATGATATCTATGAAGCCTTAAGTCAGGAAAGTCACTTTGAATAAAGTGGGGAAACACACAAAGCAGGGAACCCCAGGAGCCTAGCCTTGTACTGTATTAAATGTCATTAATTCGTTGTGCAATGTTTTCTTTCAGTTTAAACATTAGCCCTGACTAAAATATTCTCTACCAAAAATAACCTGAATTAACTAACTTAGCCATTAAAAATGGAAAAACCTAAAGCACACAGAGGACTGGAAAGCAAAAGGTAGAAAATCTGACATAACAAACCTTTTGAGGAACATACTCAAATGAGTCCTCTGGGTTCCTCTCATTGTTGGTCGTGGGTACAAGGACTTTCTTTCCACTGACCACAGTGAGCTCCTGTGGAGAAAAACAACCGCAGTTTCAGTACACATCTGTGCTGTTCCACTTAACATACTTTAGTTACGACTTAAAATGATCTGTCATGTGACCATTAGAGTCACGTGGTACTCATGCAGCATGTTGACAGGTTGGACAGCGATGCACATCATTTATAATTCAACTCAATATTAACATTATAAAATAAAAACAGAGTCAAACCAGTCATGGGGACTTCATTACCTGTCTGTATTTTTCATTCTGCTCCACCAGTTTCTGGTTCTGCTCACTCAATTCTTGCAGCTTTTCTTCCTAAAACAATGTCACAAATGACCATATTATTACCTCGGCCATAGAGGCTATGCTTTTGGTTCTGTGTGTGTGTGTGTGTGTGTGTGTGTGTGTGTGTGTGTGTGTGAGATGGGTAGCAAAATTACGGGCAGACAGCTGGATGGTTCATCAGCATACTTGGTATACACACTGGTGGGGACCAACCCTAGAAGTGATTAGATTTTGACTGAAAAAGGTCAAAGGTCAAATCCACAAAAAAGTCCAGATCATTAACATGGGGCAAAAGTTTATCTCCTGGTCAAACGTTATCTAAATCATTTTAAATTTGACACACATATGTAGGGTGGAAATGTCTATTGCTAGGCCAAATTTCATCCGGATCTGACAGCCATTTAATGTTAACATTGAAAACGGCACTTAACACATATTTTCTGCCATAACTTGCCCTATAATGAAGCCAGAACCCTGAAATGTTTAGGTAAGATGCACGGTGCAACTGCCCATCATACCCTAAAAGATGATCCAGATTTGATCCAGATCAAAGATTTTAGGACACATTTTGAGTTGTTCTGGATCTCATTTTTCACAACAGACCCGTTCACACAAGTGAATGTTGTCTCAGCGGAGGAACATGCGCTCTCGTTAACTCTGTGATAAATCTGTCCAATTTCTGCAAAAAAAAAAAAAAGTAGAATCAGGGGTTGAGTAGACAGCTGCTCTAAAGTCAGTGGAGACAAACCTGAAGTTTGAGGCGCTGTAGAAGCCCCTTCTCCTTTGAACTCTCATCATTCTGCTTTGATTCATCAGACTCTCCACATATGGGCTTGTTCTGTAGCTGGTTAAGCAGGTAAAGCACCTGTATAAAAAACAGAGAGAACTCAACATTGCATAAATATGCATGGCTCTAACAAGAGATGCAAGCCGGTATATACAGTGGTGTGAAAAAGTGTTTGCCCCCTTACTGATTTCTTATCTTTTTGCATGTTTGTCACACTGTAATGTTTCAGATCATCAAACAAATTTAAATATTAGTCAAAGATAACACAAGTAAACACATCATGCAGTTTTTAAATGAAGGTTTTTATTATTAAGGGAAAACAAAATCCAAAACTACAAAACCCTGTGTGAATAAGTGTTTGCCCCCTAAACCGAATAACTGGTTGGGCCACCCTTAGCAGCAACAACTGCAATCAAGCGTTTTCGATAACTTGCCATGAGTCTGCCACAGCGCTGTGGAGGAATTTTGGCCCACTCATCTTGGCAGAATTGTTGTAAGTCAGCCACATTGGAAGGTTTTCGGGCATGAACTGCCTTTTTAAGGTCATGCCACAGCATCTCAATTGGATTCAGGTCAGGACTTTGACTAGGCCACTCCAAAGTCTTCATTTTGTTTTTCTTCAGCCATTCAGAAGTGGACTTGCTGGTGTGCTTTGGATCATTGTCCTGCTGCAGAACCCAAGTTCGCTTCAGCTTGAGGTCACAAACGGATGGCCGGACATTCTCCTTCAGGATATTTTGGTACACAGCAGAATTCAGGGTTCCATTTATCACAGCAAGTCTTCCAGGGCCTGAAGCAGCAAAACAGCCCCAGACCATCACACTACCACCACCATATTTCACTGTTGGTATGATGTTCTTTTTCTGAAATGCGGTGTTACTTTTACACCACACATAATGGGACACACACCTTCCAAAAAGTTCAACTTTTGTCTCGTCTGTCCACAGAGTATTATTCCAAAAGTCTTGGGGATCATCAAGATGTTTTCTGGCAAAACTGAGACGGCCCTTTATGTTCTTTTGGCTCAGCAGTGGTTTTCGTCTTGGAACTCTGCCATGCAAACCATTTTTGCCCAGTCTCTTTCTTATGGTGGAGTCATGAACACTCACCTTAACTGAGGCAAGTGAGGCCTGCAGTTCTTTGGATGTTGTTGTGGGGTCTTTTGTGACCTCTTGGATGAGTTGTCGCTGCGCTCTTGGGGTAATTTTGGTCGGCCGGCCACTCCTGGGAAGGTTCTCCACTGTTCCATGTTTTCGCCATTTGTGGATAATGGCTCTCACTGTGGTTCGCTGCAGTCCCAAAGCTTTAGAAATGGCTTTATAACCTTTTCCAAACTGATAGAGCTCAATTATTCTCTTTCTCATTTGGTTTTGAATTTCTTTGGATCTCGGCATGATGTCTAGCTTTTGAGGATCTTTTGGTCTACTTCACTTTGTCAGGCAGGTCCTATTTAAGTGATTTCTTGATTGCGAACAGGTGTGGCAGTAATCAGGCCTGGGTGTGGCTAGAGAAATTGAACTCAGGTGCGATAAACCAGTGTTGTGACAGGGGGGCAAACACTTGTTCACACAGGGCTATATAGTTTTGGATTTTGTTTTCCCTTGATCTGAGCACCTTCTCTTGATGCCTCTGCTCCAGCTCCACCAGCTGCTGCTGGTGCTCCATGTCCATGGTTGACATCACATTTCTCTCATCAATCAGCATCTTCCTCAGATCCTGTGCGTTTCCTTTTTCCTGTTTAAGTTCGCTTTCCAGCTTGGCACTGGCTGTTTTAGCAGACACCAGCTACATACAAAAGGAACATTTTTGAGGGAAAACAGAAAGTAGCAATTGAATGTACTATTGGCTAATTCAGCACAAAGATGTGAATAGACAATGTTTTATTCAACTTCCTAAAAAAAAAAAAAAAGAACGTTACCTCAGACATCAAGATTTTGACAGCACACTTGGCATCCACGATGCTTGTGATTCCATCTATGCGCTGTTTCAAACGCCCCTCGCTGTCTGCGACCAGAAGTTTCTGCTGGAGGTCAGCGATCTGGGCGTTCCTGTTAAAGTGCAAACCACTGAAAATTTGAACTATTCCTTTGCTGAACAGCAAAACTGCACAAACATTTCAGGGTTTCCTGTAGAAGTTTTTATAAAACTAGTATTATGGTTTGCAAGAATCACAAAATCTGAGAGGTTTTAGTAAGGATTTTTAAACATTCTTGTGCATCATTAAATGTACAGATGAAACATGCCTCGGAAGGTCATTCAAGAGTGAGGATCAAGTCAAATGAACTGAGTTGGTTGCTCTGACTTACCGCAGGTCCATTTCAGTCTGCAGGTTCTCAATCTGTTTGGCCAGAGGTGCTTCCAGGGCCCCCTGAGTCTCTAGCTCAGAGATGATGAGGGTCCGACGCTATATGGAAAGACAAGAAATCAAAGCACTGCTTCTCTGTAACATTTCTACTCTACATCTCACTTATTCTCCTTTTTTTGCATGTTCTCCTCAGTGTGTATGAGTAAAAGAACAAATTTCTGAGCTCACTCTGATTTTGGGAGCAGGCTTGTCCCCAGACTCGATCTGCTGTTTGAGGTGGTTGATCTCCTGAGCCAAGACCTTTCTGTCATCCAGCAGGTCACTGAGGTGGCGCTGGGCTTCCTCTGTACTAACCATCACCTCTACTTCATTGAGAAGCCACATCTGATTACATAAAGAGTTAACAATGCAACAATACCACTACACAAAGTCTGTCAGTATTCTTGAATATGTGGAAACAAGTCAAACTAAAGAGAAGCCCCAGAATCAGGCTTTACCACCTTAACTCTTGCAGCAGCTCCCTCCTTTCCTTTGTTTTGACCATCTTTGCGTTTCTCTGCCACCTCACTTCTCTTCTGTAGGGCATCTTTCAACCGCTTGTTGGCAGCTGCAGCCTTTAGGGGGGAAAAAGCAGTGTGACACGAGACTAAATCAGACTGGACTAACTGCAGAAATTGAGAAGCAGGGGGAGTGGCTTAGGTTTGCAAATAGGATAGAACAAGAGGACTCACCTCTTCGGTTTTACGACGCAGGATGTTGGCCTGTTTCTGGAAATCCCTCTCAAGTTTAATCAACTCATACTGGCGCTTACGATCCTGCAAGACAAATTTTTAAAAAGCTGCGGGGTTACTTGTTGGAAAGGTCCTGCAATTTCTCAAGAAGTTGATCTCCACCTACCTTCTCCTTTAGTTGCAGTACCTCCCTGTCCTTCTTGTTCTTCCACTGTCTGTATTTCTCTGAGTCCTCCCTCATCTGCCTCATCAGCTGTGTACGCTGGGTCTTCATAGCCTGGGAGAACGCAGTGTTACTGTGCTTGGAGGTGGCTTACATGTGTAGCCACTAGTGTTATATATTAACAGTGTTCTGTGCCAGTTCAGCACATTTTCAGAAAAAACACTACTTTAGACTCAAGTAAATGGCAAAAATAGAAGATATTGTCACTGTTTTGTTGTGGTATTTAATCCCAGGAGTGGTGACAGCAAAAATTCTTTGTGCTTAGGTTGAAGACAACAAAAGTAAACCTTTATCAGTATGTTTGGCATGATAAATATTAGAAAAGTCCATTACATCCAAAATGACTGTCATGTTAACCTATGAAACAACAGACTTGTCCACCTTGTGATGACCTGAGGATTCATTAAAAGTAAAGAAAACCATTAGATACCTGTATCTCCTGCATGAGCTTGCTAACTTTCTGAACCGAAGATTCTTTGAGTTTCAGCATTTTGGACTGTTCAAGTAGCTTTTTCTTCATGTCTACAAGCTGGGCCTCAAGCTCCTGAAGCCTCTTCCTCCGCTGCTCACTAACCCTAAAAGAAATTTTACATCAAACCAAATTAACTTCATAAACAGACATAAATGTTACATAGGATATGTCAAAAACCACAGCCAAAGCATCAAAGCTTTCATACTTAGCCTGATTAGTGTCTTTCTTTGCAGACTGAAGCGCCAAAACCAGTTCCTCTTTCTCTTTCTGCAGAGAATCAACTGCAAGCTGCAGCCCTGGTACATTTTTCTGTAGGACAAAATGCCCGGAATTAAAGCTTGTCAATCATTTCTTACTAAAAAAAAGCATCTGACTCAGTTAAAAGACTGTGCTTTAAATTTAACCCAAGTCAACTGTGATGGGAGCCTAGTACCACAGATGATATCACAAGTCACACTACATCGCTCGTGTTAACTACTGGATGGTTGAGCATCTCACCTAGAGTATACCATTTTCAAATATACTCACATGTTGGAAAATAAATGTCAGTCAGTCCAAAAAGATCATAAAAAAAACAGCATTTGATAGACACATCTAAAATAGTGACAAGATCACGTGGAGCATCTAATAAATTTTTTTGTGGTTCTAAAAGTGTTGGTGTCCAAAATGATAGAAATCATCTTACCTGGTGTTCAGATTGTATCAGCTCCAACTGGCTGTCATTCTGGCACATTTTCTTCACAAAAGCTTCCTTCAAACTCAACACTTTATTCAGCTCAATCAGCTCCTTGGAGAGCTGAGCCTGCCGCAGTGCATGATGGGCTGTAAAGGTCTCCAGGGAGTCCTTACCAACAGTGGCAGTAGCATCCTTTTTAACGTGTTAGAGGAGAAAACCATTTTGTTTTAAATTGGGCCAGAAATAAATTAAAAAGAAATATTATATTATTGTTTGATCAAAAATTATGCTTAACATTATCATCTCATTAAAAAAACTGTACAAATTGTGCAGTGACTGCAGAATTCTCAATTTTGTGAAGTCTATCTGACATTAACCAACATTTTATGTCAACATTAAGAGAACAAAACTGTCAACGTACAAATGGCGACTCATCTGCTGCATTTTTACTGCCATTCTCGGAAAGCTCAGCTGCATCCTCTCCTGCAGCCATACTGTCAATAGAGGCAGTGATGCCTGCACTCTCATTCTTCAAAAAACAAACAAACAAGTCAATATTATGAGGACTCAAACTCAACTGTGCAGGATTTCACATTGGTATGACCTAACTACATAACTTTTGATGGGAAAAAAAACCCAAAACTGTTTGTACTTTGACCTGGAAATTAGTTCAGCAACTAACAATGGTGTTCACCTTAAGATTATCTATTAATTACATTTACCAAGTCTATAAAAAGTCAAATATGTTTAATGTGAATTTCAGCATTACACAAAATGCTGTCTTTTGGTGCACTGATATACTGTACGTATATACTGCTCTGTGTACCTTCAACTCTAAGATGATGTCTTGCAGGTTCTTCATCACCTCAACATTCTCCTTCAATTCCTGGTCCTCCAGTGTCTGCAACACTTTCTCAAGATCCACTGTACATCTGAAATAAAGGTACATAAAGAGTGGGACTCAACAGAATCAACAGCTTGTTCAACAAACCTTGTAAGTTTATTAGTGGCAGCCTTTTCTCAGGTGCTAAGCCCTAAACTAAAATGTGGTCTTTCAGTACTAAAACTTGTTGATGGTCAGCATGCAACAACAAACAGCTGAAACTATGAACAGAAATAATCAGAGCAACGAAAAGTAAACAAAGTCTTTAACAGAACAGCTGAAGTTTTCTGTGTCCTCTCTAATCTCGGTCTGAACCATGTCAAAGCCCTCCTGGCTTCATGCCTTAGTAAACTTACGCTGCATGGCGCTGCAGTTGTTCCAGTTTGCTTTGTAGTTTCTCATTTGCCTGTTCTGTCTGTAAAGCAAAGTCAACACAATGTGATAAACATGACAGTTTCAACTGCTTCTGGTCTATTTCTAACGATGGGCACAATGGGACACAGTTTCTCCAGTGGTAATACTGTCATCAGCTTTCAACAATGAGAGCCACAAATATTAAGATATGGCTCACCACAATAATCTTTTCAAACATGAGGGTGGTCTGTCCAGCTGCCTCACTCAACTCCCTGCTTAACTTATTGTTCTCATCCAGCAGAGCACGGTTCCTTTCCAGCAGCTTAGTCACGTTCTCCGCTGACTCGGGCCTATTAACAGAGGGACCGTGTAACAGTTACTGCCTTTCATTTAGGGTAATATGTTTCCCAGGTTCATTCATCCTGCATCCTGGTGGGACACTGTAATTTGGTCTTACCCAGAGAGCACTGGAGCTACTCCTCCACGGGCATGAAGCAGCATTACCTGCAGTTCCTGAACCTAAATGAGTACAAATCAAAGCACTTTCAATGTCAATTTTAAACAAAAGTGAATCATACATGTTCCTCCCTACAGTAGTCGATATAAAAAGGTTTACAACTAAACAAGTAAATGAACAGCATTTAATTAGCAGCATTGTGACATAAGATAATGGCAGTTTGAGATGTGATTTTGAGGTCAACTCCACAAGCAAGGTTTTTTTCTGCTCTGTTTTCCAGTTTCTGTACCTGTTGTTTCAAACGGCACATTTCTGCAGCTCTGGGGTCAATGTTGACTACAGGTTTGTTTTTAATTTTGCGAGCTCTGTCAGCGTATCGCAGGGTGTTGATGGTCTCCTCCATGTTGGAGTCTGCAGGGCTGACGCATGCGATCATCAGGGTGTGGCTATTACCTCCCAGAGAATCTGATGAAGCAACAAACAAAAAACTGTTCAGAAAAGCTCTGCAGCCATTAACCATGCTGCATCATTGCTGTTTTAATGTGCATTCACCAGGGATTTTGCCATTTTTTTTGCATTAAACAAGTAAGACTATTCCACAAAAACTACACATTGCCAGTGCACAATGCCATCAATAGAACAGCTTATTTTTTTTATTTTGTGGTAACAGAACAGATGCAGCCATGTAAAACAATAAAAGCAAAGAAAAGCAGGATGCATGCTTTACCATTATGATTTGCTTATATATGAAGGTCCTAAAAGTGAAAACAGTATTTGAGTCTAACCTCATGACATGACCAGTATGTAGCTTTTGAAAATAGAACTCAAAGCCTACCCTGCAGCAGGCGAGTGAGTTTAGAGTCTCTGTATGGAACAAAGGTGTTTTTCTTGCTTTCATCCCCCAAGGCACTGATTACATTACCCAAACACAAAAGGCCACGATTGATGCTGATGCCTGAAGATGAAAATCAACAGCATTGAAACGGACATACTGTTACTGAAGACACAACTGCAGCACATCATTTATAAGGCACCACACTCTATATCATTGAGGGAATCATAAATAAAGTATTGACAACCTTTAAATTAATAAATCATAAGATTTACTGGGTTTACCTTCCTTTAAACGGTCTCCCTCTGCTTTGGTTTTCTTTTGTCTCTCTGAACCAGCCAGATCTACAAGATGCAACTTAGACACAATTGAGTCAATCCTGCAACAAAACATTACACAAACATTTAATTTGTAGAATATTTGAAAATGAGGCCTCATAATGAGGACTGTTCATACACAGTAGTACAAATTCAGAGTGAATTCCATACATCTTTATGAAAAACTCTAGTCAAATTACTTAAAGCTACTGTGGTTGTTATGGTCTGATGTGAACTAAATTAATTCAGGCAAATTATCCCAATGGTTATTTATTATTACAATAACTCTAAACAGTTCAACAAACTGTGAGATAATTCAACAATCTAAAAGATATAAGACAGAATCACCACTTCTACATAAAAAATAAACAAAAGTATTAGATACGAGAATTGTCAAAGAATCAGTCGGTCATTGTTGGCCCAGTCACGTCAGTCAGTCCAGAATCAGCTCCGTTCACTGTATGCATATCACTAAGCCACACCACATGTTCCCTCAAAAGGTTGTGTTAAGTGGCCAAATATAACCCATAAATAACAACTGTGGTAGAAAGCACCAAACTGACTTTTCTGTCCCTCTACGCTGCTCCAGTGTGATGGTGAAAATGGCATGCGAGCGTGAAGAAGCAGCATTCATCGCTGTAGAGCCAACAGTGCGAGCAGAGTTTCCAAGCTCAAGACAGTCCACCATCTCACGTGCAGAGAACATCCGCCTCTCAGTTAAACCAACAATCTGTAAAATAGGATAGGATAAAAATAAAAGCCGACACCAAGGTACAGAATCAGACATAAACGCAGATTATTGAGGATTATCTGTCTATTTACTATGTGCTCACAAAAAAAGGGACAATGTGTGGTGTCGTTCTTGACGTCAGTCACTCACTTTAATGCCGTCTTTTGGGTCTTCACGAATGCTGATGGCAGGTTTATCCTTAGATGGACACAGCAAGTCTAATATGTCTTCATTATAGATCTACAATCAAAAGGAAAAAACTTAAAAAAAAAAACTTTTAAAGATCACCATGCAATAAAAAACGTCTGCTAGATGCAAAGGACAGAAATACCGTATATTTTATCATCACACACGAAGAAGACATACACAGTGTAAACAATGCCGTGTACACAAACCTCCAGGTAAGAAACTGCCAGACAGATTTCACTGCCTGTCTTCTCCATTTCCTCAAAAATCCTTCTGATGACACGTGGAATAACTCCAACTGAAGGATCATTCTCTTGTGCCGATGTGTATGTTCCTCCCATGGAGTACGTCTTTCCTGAGCCGGTCTGTCCATATGCAAGGACTGTAGCATTGTAGCCTACAAAAAGAACAAGTTAGTCCAAAGATATTTAAAAGATAATAAGAAATGATAAAACATGTTTTTATAATTATCTGACATCTCAGCTAATTCTATTTTTCCAGTGTATGTCATGTGACTTTCACTTGCATATTCTCACCTACCAGGAAATGGGTAATAACAAAAAGTCCATTTTCTTGGTGAATTCAATAAAACATTATGTTGACTGAATGCATTAAATCACCATGTAAAAAAGCCATAGCTACCTTTGAAAAGGCCAGACAATAAAGAGGAGACAGTAGTATTGAAAACTTCTTCTTGTTCGGCAGCAGGATCGAATACATAATCATAGGTGAACGCCTTCTCTGTGCCAACAATCACCTGAAAACCGACATTTCTCACACATACTGTGGTGTAGTTTAGATACACTGGTTCAAAATTTTGGGGACACCTCCATATTTCCAGCTTTTATTTTGGCATTTAAACAATTCAAGTCCAGTGAATAACCTTAAATAGTACAAAGCTAAGAATTAAACTGCCAGAGGCAAAATACAAGAAAAATTCACAAAAAATTAAAAATGTTAGTAAATTTCATGTAAAACAGGCATCACGTACAGCTTTTCTGCAGCATTGGAAGTAAATGAAGCCTTGAAAACTGATGTAAACAATTGCTACAGGTGTCCCAACTTTTGTTGATCACTTAGAAGAAGAAACCATCTGTTTAAAGGCAGTGTTCTTCTGAAGCATTTGGAAAAAGGGCTATCAACAAAGGAAGCCAGTGTTTCATGCTATAGGAAGGAAAAAATACAGCTACTGAATTACACTAATAACTGGAAAAATGGAGGTGACCACAAACTTCTGACCATCAGCTAAAAACACATTATATTAACATTTATGTGAAGCTATTTTTGTTGTACACAGACCTGCGGCTCCCCAGGCACAAAGGTGAGACAGCACTGACATCCTTCACTGATTTCTTTAGGTACCAATGGACGACATCGCAAAGCAACCCGCACTGGGATCACTTTAGCATCATCTGTCATGATGCACTATCACAAGGAATACCTGGTAATAAAAGGAAAATAAGAGCTTAAACATAATCAAGCCAGCCAGATAATATGGTAAATATTTAGAATGGACAAAAGACTTTGATAAACCTAAATTTTAAATGCCAAACATTATTAAAACCAGACAGTGTTGACACTGACTCCAGTGGTGGATGTTGAGATACAATGAATCCCATCATTTTTAAAGAAAAGGCTTTTCATCAACACTGGCATGAATAATAAAACTACACATAAAACTATGTCAATATGCAAGTACTGCATAAATGCTGGAGGCAGATTTAGAGATGTATTACAGAAAAGATCTAAATAATATCTAACATTGTATGCGTTTCACTGCATGATACAAACAAAAGCCATTTAAACCTTAAGTTAAAATTGAGAACATTATGGCAGAATAGTTGAGTGTTATTTGCATTACTGTATGCTATTCCTTTTAAAGCATCAAAACTGTATCCACAAGTGTTAGTGTGTCTCCACATTAAATAAGACACTTTATAGCTGGTTGAGTAATATAGTAACTAGTAACTAGCATTACTACTATACTTCAGGCGTTACATCCATACCACGCGCATTCGCAGTAAGTAAATATTAACTTATAGCTGAATCAGAAAATGCCTCAGTAAAGTCACCATGGGTGTTGTCATTGTTTCCACAGGGCTCAGCTTCTTAATATATGTCTGCCTTCTGTTCAGAGCTTTGCAATAACCAAGAGTTATTGCAGAAATGTACGCTAATTTCTAGACAACGTTAGATACGCTAAACTTCAATGTTAACGTTCCCCAATCTCATCCCAGACACATTAGCTGTCGTTAGCTAAACAACATTATACATAGCTAACGTTTCTCAAAGATAACGCTTTGCAAAACAACAAACTTTATGCTTAGCGGTCGGTTAGTGAAGAAAATAACGTTGGAAAAATAAACTGTCTTCAACCCAGGTGACGGATGACAATTAAGTCAGAGTCGGTGTCATCTTAACGCTGCAGCTTTTAGTAAGATACTGACATTAACAATACATTTCACGTTTCCTTTAGTGTCAGCGTTAAATACACAAAAAGAAAAAACCGCAGGCGCATTCAGCTGCTCTGGTTGGCAGGTAGGTAGGTAGGTACACTAATATGCGTCAAATCTGATGAATTTACCTTTGAACAGCACTTACTTACAGCCCAGTTAGTAAACTCGTCCTTTGCCGACCTAAGTTAGCACAGTTAGGTTACAGGAGGTGAACATTTTCCTACCCGCCACTTTCAAACATCCAGCGCCACTTCCGTCGCCTTCTTCAACTTTAGATTGGCGGCTGGAAAACCAACTTGCATGTGCTTTACCGCCACCTGCCGAACTGGAGCGTGGGGCAACAGACTTAATCCTCTATCCTTGACATACTTAATCAGATGTATATTCTTTGTGATGCAATATCAAGTAGGTTCCGTGTTGTGATTCTTAACTTTGCATTCTTTAAATGCTGAAATCAGCTCCTGTCTTTCCTCCTTGTATCCACTACAAAACTAGCCTACATGTTGAACTTGGCAGTGTTACTGCAGATGATTTAAAAAGTACTACTGTAATACAATGACCTCACAATGATTTGCAGAAATGATTTTTGAAAGTTTAAGCCTTAACCTTTCAGCTTAACATCAGAGTGAATTGTTATGCATTGCTCTGATTCAATTAACAGAATATTCAAAGAGGGTCATGTTTTTCTGTAGTTTAGTAGCCTACATTAGTTGTTTGATACTGATTTATCTTCACTTTTCCCTGTTATTAAACCTCTGTCTTCTTCACACTGACAGCAAACATATTCAATTTTATTACATATAATGTTTTTGGTGGATATTGGACACATTTAAAGGAGTGGGCAGTAAACCAACTATCAACAGTTTCAAGTTCAAAAACTCAAAGGGGCTCTGGTAGTTCTGACTGTCTAAATTAAACATCCAGTCTGTAAATGATTCAGCATTCAATTGCTTGCACCACTAAGCTCGGCACATATCTTGTAATGCGTAAATAGATTATTATAATTCTAATACTGTTTTTCGCTTTGGAACATTTCACAAATCATCCAGTAAGAGCATGTCTTGAAACAGTTGGTACAAACAGCACCACACAATGGAAAAAACTACAAAAGTGTCACTTGCTCAAAATGCTTAGTTTATCTCTCAAAAGTAAATACATATGTCAGTGGACATGTCAGTGCATCAAAATGACAAGTCTTTTTGTTTACAAACACGTCAGAATGTTTAGTCATGTTGTCAATACAACAGTGTACTCTGGAAGTATTTTCTGGTGTCAACTATGACTCAGATTTAGTTGACAGTGATTAAAAATATACAAGGCTGCAGTTGTTCTGTATGGTATGTATCAATTTCAACAGTACAGAGGTTCACATTACTGTATGTGGGAGATTGATTGCAAAACTGGACAGAATTCCCATTTACATTTGTACTGTTTTCACTGTCATTGAGATACAGAAGAAGCTGTTTTACAACACTGCAGAACACAAAGCAAAAAATACAACCTTAGAAATGTAAACACAGGAAACATCCCCTAGACCAGGCATGCCCAAAGTCTAATTTGGACTAATTGCGGCCCATGGTCAGATTTTATACGGCCCGCAGCCTCTGTCATAAAATGTATAATTTATGGCCTGCTAGCGCTGCCAGATAGAATATGCATATCACTCAGGTACAAAGTGTAATTTTCTGTGTCACCAAATGGTGTCAGCAGCAGTCTGACTGTGTGACCCCGCTGTAACCCTTTCTAGCCGATTTGAGAAATGGCAACTGCAGATAAAAAAAAATGGAAAGTTGATTGTGAGGGACAGGTGGAAATTTAAATATTTCTTTACTGAAATATGAAACAATTGTGTTTGCCTAATTTGCCAAGAGACTGTTGCTGTGTATAAGGAACTCAGTGTAAAGAGACACTACCAGTCAAAACATGCTAATGCATATAACAAGCAGGAGTGACTGCGCTGAGAAGGTGAGGCTAGGGAAGCTATCTTAGCTTTACAGCAGAGGCTTTTCACACAAGCCTGTGAGTCAAATGAATTTTTTTTTCCTTTTTCTCTTTTAAATGAACATCATATTTACAGACATACAAGGCAGTGAAACCTGTCTACAGAACCCACAAGGGACTGAGAAACAAATCATACACAGATTGATAGCTGAACAAAAACATAAATAAATCAATTGAACTAAATAAATTTAAATTTAAAAAATAAAACATATAACCAGGGGGTTACAGTAAATCAAAGTGACTGATTGCAGATAAAAGATTTCGGGTTCCTTTACCACTCATACATCCCAGGGATTTCTTAAGTATGGATATTTCATACCTAAACACAGCTAAACAAGGCCACCTTTTACTCCATTTACATTTATGAATATAATATTTTGCCAAAATGATAAAATTATTGACCAAGAATTCAACATCTTTTTCTTTCAGACATATACCAAATTTGATGTTTTTATTTTAAAGTAAAAGGTGCCAAGAAGTCAGTTTTGGACCTGAGCCAGTCATTTAAACATGCCCAAAAGTCAAATGTAAGATTACAATAGAAAAACAAATGATCTGTGGTCTCTGCTTCAGAGTTACAAAAAGTGCAACAGTTATCATCCATATTAAATTTCAATTGTAGGAATTCTTTAGAGGGGTAGAATTCATTCAGCATCTTGAAATGCACCTCTTTGGCTTTAGGAATTATGGGAAACAAGATGTATCTCTACCTAATTTCACAAGCCATATGGCCTGAAAGACCATCAAAGACATAGTTTCTTCTCACAGGTGAAGGATAACATATATTAAGAAGCTGAGCCCTGATAAAGGAGCTGGAACACTGCTGATCAACCACATTTGATATTATGAATGGGATGATTAAAATAAAATGGTTGCAAGGCTTTATGAAGCAAGGGGATTCAAATTGGCATGCCATTTTTAAAAAAGTTTGGGGAATTTAAATTTCTTTTAAGTTGTGATTTTGAACTCAGAAAAATGGAGGTGACCACAAACTGGCCTATTAACAGAGGGACCGTGTAACTCTTATGGCCTTTCATTTAGGCTAATGTTTCCCAGGTTCATTCACCTTACATCCTGGTGGGACACTGGGTAATTTAGTTTTACACAGAGAGCACTGGAGCTACTCCTCCATGGGCATGAAGCAGCATTACCTGCAGTTCCTGAACCTAAATGAGTACAAATCAAGGCACTTTCAATGTTAATTTTAAACAGAAAAAAGAAGGTTGTGAGTCACACATGTTCCTCCCTACAGTAGTCAATATAAAAAGATTTACAACTAAACAAGTAAAAAAAAGGTATTTAACTTGCAGCATTATTAAATAAGATAATGGCAGTTTGAGATGTGATTTTGAGGTCAACTCCACAAGCACGGTTTTTCCCCCCATTTTCCAGTTTCTGTACCTGTTGTTTCAAACGGCTCATTTCTGCAGCTCTGGGGTCAACGTTGACTATAGGTTGGTTTTTAATTTTGCGAGTTCTGTCAGCGTATATCAGGGTGTTGATGGTCTCCTTCATGTTGGACTTTGCAGGATAGGTGCATGTCATGCGATCATTATGGTGTGGCTATTACATACAGTACATCATCGCATCTCTGGCTGTGGAGTTAAAACGCTTTCAGGATTTTGCAGCTATTGGAAAGGAGCTTTTTTTCCTTCTCCTTTTTCCATGGACCCTGATTATGCTCCAGCTCAACTGCAACTAGAGCTCATTGAGCTACAGTGTGACAGCGAGTGGTGCAGCTGACACAACAGCTTCCTCTTATGAACTTTTACCGCAGCTGGATAAAGGCGGGTTTCCAGAGATTCGAACATTTGCCAAGAAAATGCTGAGCTTAGTTGGCTCCACATATTTGTGTGAGCAAACATTCTCCGTTATAAACTTAAACTTAACCAAGGACCACTTGAGGATAAGACTGAGTGACTCTCACCTGCGTGACACTTTGCGCATCTCAGCCACAGTCTTAAACCAGACCTGGCCTGTGTACTGCAATCCAGATCTCAGTATCATCCTTCACGTTAGCGACCCACAGCATCAGGGTTGAGACTCAGAATTTACATGTTGCCTTTTAAAATTTGTTTTGTGTTGGTCAAAACCACATTTACAAATATGCACTTGAACTTATGGCACTTTTGTTATGGCTGCGGATCAGTGCACTCCAAGCATTTCGTCCGCTAACCCTGAGTCCATCAACAACTCCGCCCCGACAGGTGCTGGAGTGCACTCAAAGCACACCTGCTCCCACTCAGCAGGGCATTACTTAGGGTGAGCATTGGTGTGTTCTCGTCGCCAGATGATCTCTGGATGTCTCGCAAATATTCAGTAAGCTTCGTATCGTATCGTATCGTATCGTATCGTATCGTATCGTATCGTATCGAATCGATCGCTCGCTCGCTCGCTTTTCTGCCACAGGAAATCCTCTTGAGTATTTTGTCATATGAACTATTGTTTCTGGGCAACTGATTCTTGTCTGCTTTACTGAATCCTGCTGTCTCCTCGCCAGTTTGAATTTTCACTTGTTTTTAGTTTTCTCTGAACTGGTGCATATGCTGCGATCTCCTCGCAAGTTTGATCTTGTTTTTTTTTTAGGATTATCCTGTGGGACTGTATGCACCATCCATGGCGACTCAGCTACCCAGGTGCACCTCCTACAATGGCATAGAGCTGGGCTGCAGCCGAACCTTCTGTGAACCATCACTTCCACTGCCAGCTGATTCACGCACTGGCCAGCAGGCACCTCACCACCTCCTGCCTCCCTCCACAATGATCATTTCTCATACCCAGGTTCTCATCATTATTTCCCATATAAAGAGTCACTGCTGATCTGCTCGGTCCTCTCTCCCTCCTCCTCTGCTTTCTATTCAGTGGTTGCCTCCACTCGCTGTCTACCCCGGGTTACTCATCTAGCGGTCCAGTCAACACAGCTCCCAGTCGCCCGTGACCAGCTGAAATGTCCACACTACATCTTATACTTTGTTACCGCTTACTGATTAAAAGGCGTTTTGATCGTGAGTCTGTCTCCAAGTCTTGGATTTACTGGGTCCTCAGTTGTTATTCCTGACAGCTAGCTGTAACAACTTTATGTATTGCACTGTTGGCGTTATGCACCTTTAGGTGTGACGTATGTGAAATGTTCATATGTTTTGAGCTTAAAAGAAAACAGACAACATTTCATTACCCATAATAAGTGATGTTTAAAATGAACCCGAGGTTAAGATATTTATCAGCTTCCTCAAAGTTTTTTTTTTTCCCAGACAGCTTTTTCTGATGTTATATGGCTCTCCAGATATGAAAGGCAGAATGATTTTGTTAAGACCTGTTTATGCCTGGGTAGCTTACATTTATTTGTATTCACAGGTGAAAAATGAAAACTATGTCATTTGAAATTAAATTTCTATAAAACAGTGCACCCCTCCTTGAACCGCCACCTTATTGTGGTGGAGGGGTTTGAGTACCCGAGTGATCCTAGGAGCTATGTTGTCGGGGGCTATATGTCCCTGGTAGGGTCTCCCAAGGCAAACAGGTCCTGGGTGACGGGTCAGACTAAGAGCGTTTCAAAAGCCCCTTATGAATAGACTAAGATCAAGTCCCGTGACGTCGCCCGGCATGGCGCAGCCGGGGCCCCACCCTGGAGCCAGGCCCGGGGTTGGGGCTCGAATGCG
>NW_018127927.1:1385595-1388225 GCF_001952655.1 Monopterus albus
CCCCAGAGGAGCTGGAGGAAGTGTCTGGAGAGAGGGAGGTCTGGGCATCTTTGCTTAGACTGCTGCCCCCGCGACCCGGCCCCGGATAAGCGGAAGAAAATGGAAAAAAATGGATGGAATAAAACAGTGCATTTGCATTTAACTTTAATGGTTCAAAGAATGTCAGGCAGAATGGTTGGCGCTCAGGCATTCTCACAGTATCAAATCTAGCCCTCTTTGAAAAAAGTGTGGACACTCCTGCCCTAGACAGAGGGGTTGTTCTTCCAACATTCGACCAGCCTCGGCCATTGTAAGGCCATGACTGACAAAATGGTCTACAAGTGTGAGCCTTATTTCACCAAAAACATACTTACAGTAATATGTAGCAATAATACTCTACGGCTGTGGGATTGACAAAAATTACAATGTATGCAATAGTTTTGGGGCCAGTGTAACACTCAAATCAATTTCTGTGTTGACAAGTTTGCACAGATCTCCCTGAATTCTCTGTGGTATTTGAAAGCTGAACTCACTTACTGACCATACACTGACAGTTCAGTGACAATAATGACCAAGTGAGACATGAAGGTGACAGAATTCATTGCCTTGTTTAATGATGATGCTGAGCATCAGAGCCATGCTGTCTAACACAACATGTGTAAGTAAGGGAGTAAGAAATAATATGACTAACCTTAAACTAATTCATCACTCTTAAATGTAGGGAGGCCTGCAGGGCCATATATGAGATCATCAAATGTGGGAGAACCACAGTGTTTTCATTCCTTGTGGGTACTTTACATTGACTTACATTCATTTCCTGTAGACTTATCCTAACTTTAACTATAACTACTACTTGTCTAACACCTAACCCTGACCCTAACATCATCCTAACCCTAAACCATGTTGCCACCCTAAAATTCAGGGATTTCTTTGTGGGGACTAGCTTCTGGTCCACACAAGGATGGCCAAGTCCCCACAGATTGAGTGTGTTAACACGTTTCGGTCCACATGATGTAAGTAATACAAAGGCACACACACACACACAGTGCAAATAACAGAAAAACGAGTTGTAAGCCTACAAGGAAAATGTGAGTGACTCTGGCTGAAAGAAACTGGGAGCCAGAGGGGAAAACAGCTGAATATAGACAGTGATAACAAGGTTTCTGCAGACCAGAGAGTGTTAAGCAGGCAACCTAGTGGCAGAAGTCAGGGCATGGATTGGAGTTGCATTTGTGCAATTCTGATAAGATGCATGAATATTTCCATAAATTTGGCAATTTCCATAATTATGTAAAATGTACCCAAATGTTGTCCTATGGGGCTTTATTTAATATACAGGACAAATGAGCAAACATGAGTCAGGTGTAATGGGTAGGCAATCCCCGACCTTTACCAACCTGGTGACTACTGGGAACTGCACCAGTGTTGATAGAGCTCATCTTCACTAACACAAAGGGCTGGCTCTGCCTCCACTTCTCCTGTATCAGATGCTGTTGATTGCACATACAGTACAAACAATGAAGTCACACTTTAATTGTATAAGTGAGCTATGAGAGCACACATCAATTACAGGTATTTAATGAAAACCTTCTATATCGATCCTGTTTATTTACCATTTACTACTGAGCAGTTGAAAACATAAGGGAAATAACACACTGACACTGGGACACGGTAGAGGGGATTCAAAGTGCTTTGAAGCTCTAGTTGAGCTGGTGCCAAAACATGACACTGCTCAACAATGAGTGTTGATATCTAGAAAGCTGGAGACTTGAGAAATAGCCTAATCTGTCAGGGAGGTGAGTGACGCTCCCGTAAAGATAGAGGAGTGAACCCAATTAAAGAGCCAGTCAGCTGAGGCAGTAGAACAGACTTTAATGTCCTTTTGTGATTTCAGCAGAAACACACACAGTCTTGGGGGATCAGGCAGAAGAGTGGTACGTAGTACGATCCAAGGTCGAAGTCTCTGGCAGGGCAGCAGGGAAGGCAAGGCAGAATTACAGGTTGGTTGAACAGGCAAGGTGTCGGATCTCAGGTTGGCCGTCAGACAAAAGGGAGCAGGCAAGGGTCCGGTACCAGGAAAGCAGTCAGAGGAAAACACTGGAGAGTCTAGACAAGGCATAGAACAATCAGACAGCTCCTTACAGTGTGAGGAGCTGCTATATGCTGTGGTGAACAGGTGTGGGTGATTAGTGGCAGGTGAAACTAATGTGCATGATGAGCTGAAGTTACCGGGGTTGTGGGTGAGCTGGTGACAGGAAGTGGTATCAAAATAAAAGCTGGATCCCGGAAGCGGACGGGGCAGGATCATGACATAATCATCAAGTCACTGATATTGAGAAAAGCTCCTGCAGGTCATTGTATGCCACATGGAGGTAAAATTATCAGCTCTTTTCTTTTTAGTCACAGATCAGTCTTGTCCCTGTTAAATTTTACACTGAATGAAATGGAAAAGGCATGCGATGGAAGTGAATATTGCACACCTGGCTATTACCACGTTCTAGCATAGAATAGTAAGGAAGCTCATGAATATTGATGAATTGAAAACAACCAGTGATAGATTCAAGAAACAAAAAATTACAGACCCGATAACCTCCTACGTGTAGAAATGAATTGAAATGATTCCTCATGGTTTCATAAATTAAATATATGTA
>NW_018127927.1:1389462-1396480 GCF_001952655.1 Monopterus albus
CATATTGTATTTAGCATCCAGTGATCATGCTCTGCCCTCATGTCACCCACTTAGGTGTTATTTTACTTTGTCACACATTCAGTTTTCATTTTCCAGCACACTCAGCCTAGCATACAGCAGTGAGTCAGGGCACTGTCATCCTCAGCTGATCCTGCGGTTTGAATTAACCACCGATATGTGGACACCGCTCACTTCTCTTCACCGATACATTTATTTGTGACTATATGTGTACTGAGAGGCAGGGAGATGAGTAGTGAAATGACTGGGGACGTCTGTGACAGGACTATATTTATTATCTCATGGTCTCAGGAGTTGCACCAGCATGTACAAAAAAGAATACCAAATGACAGAACAAAACATCGGTTTAACATGAAAGGAAAGTAGTGGTGTAATTTTTAACAGAGTGATACACCGCCTCTATGACATATAAATACACTGACAAATCGATTCGCTTTGCAGCGCTCGTTTAGACTAAAGAACGGGCACGGAGAAAGGTCTCTCTGGTCCTGTGCATTTTATAACTTGGGAAACCGATACTTTTTCATGGATTTACGCATACACACGTATGAACGTCATGAGCGCGCATGCTTCCAAAGCACCGTTCTTCTGGAGAGCAAATCTGATACCCCCATAAGCTACGTATAATGTGTAGCAAATGGGCGCAACATATTTTTCTGAATCCGGTTCCGGCGTGCCGACGACACCGATGCCCGTGCCCACAGACTGATCACAGGGCTTTTACCCGAACAGCACTGAATGGTAGCAGCTGAAAGAGGGGTGCGGAGCGAGGGTTGCCAAACCCGGAGGATTTCTCACGGCTCACGGACTAGAATGCTCTTTTGTATGTATCATTATAAACGGATGACACCCTCCAAACAAACCTATACTGAAAACTTTCAGCTCTACATTTGATGCGGGGGTGTTATTGAGGTATTTTGACCAGGTCCAAGAACAGATATCAATGCAGGTGCAAACTGTGGGCTAACGTTACTGAAATGACTTGCATGGGGCTGACGCGTTTTATTGTGCCATGCCAGCCCTGTACTGTCAGACGCTATTTTACTCTGCGTTATCCCGGTGTCTGGAATTCCAACATACTAGGCCTGTTGTATAATTAGAAGTTCGCAAGGCAGTAGCAAACAAGCTGGTGCAATGGGAAGCTACGCTGTCCAATACATTGTGCGCAATTTGTTCTGAAGCTTATGGGTCCTGTGTACTCAAGCTCCCGGCTTCCACTTGGAGAGGTGTGCTGCGGGGTTACAGCGCACTGGCTGTCGGCTTCACATCTGGCCCGCCTGGCTACTGTCATCTGCGGCCTGTTAGGACTGTGTACTCCCTGAACTTGTATGCTTAAGGGGAACTGACTGTGATTGCCTCGCGTGGTGTCGTGTTAGCGATTATTGGTGATCTACAGGAACACCCTAGATTAAACCTGGACTGGCTCACTACTCAAGAAAAAAAGCCTATCTTGCTATGGATTTTGCGTAGTGAAGTCACGCATTTTTAAAGGCACCGCTAGGGTGACATTGCAGTCTTCTCAGCACATTAGATATTTCGTCGTCCGACAAAAAAAGAGTGAAAGTGGAGTATTGTCCGTCATACGTATCAACGCAGTGGGATTTCTACGTCTGGTCGGCGTCTCCCCCCACCCTTCCCGCGGTGACGGTTATGGGTCGGAAGCGGTGTGTCGGTGCAGATTGTTCCAAGATGGCGGCCGGGTGCTGCGGGGTGAAGAAGCAGAAACTGTCATGATCACCAAAGGGACCCGGGGGTAACTTTAGCGGCAGCAGTAGTAGTAGTGGTAGCAGCGGCACGAACGCTCTGTCCCCAGCCCCGGCCGGTTACACTTCATCCGGCCTCTCCCCAAATCTCAGCCCGGGACCTGGTTCGGGGAGTGGAGGCAGAAAAATGGTCGTCTCAGCGGAGATGTGCTGCTTCTGCTTTGACGTGCTTTATTGCCATCTGTACGGATACCAACCTCCGAGAACACCCAGGTTTACAAATGATCCCTAGTGAGTATCTAGTCTTTTGTTGTTTTGTTGCATGTCAAAGCTCATTGGTGTGCTCTGAACAAATGTCTGTTGCGGCACACTTGACGGGTTTGCCTCTGTATTGTGCTCAAGTTTTAAGGGCACAAACTGTCACATCGAAACAACTGTTTGCTTAAAAGAAATTTAACGCGAAAAGCTCACGATCATAGGTATATTTGGACAAACTGGAATTCGGGCCTTGTCGTAGATACTGTCTGTACCGGCCTGCAGCTCCACTAGCTTAACATTAACCCAACAGTGAATGTTTTGATATGATGTTATAAAGTTTCCCATCACTGAATGATGTACCACGTCACCTTTACATTTCCTGGTGGTACTTGTCTTAAACACTTGCGATACTGTTTGTCCAACTCTAGTAATACAGGCTAATGTTGGCTAAGCCTGTTAGCTTCCAGCTAATATCAGCTAACCACTAGATGCCACTTGGAAGAGAAGATGGTCCAAGCAAGACTGTTTATATTTTCAATTAAACAGTATCAGTTTTGATGGTTAGGACGTACAGTGTTAAAGTGCTGAATACAAACAACAAAATATAACATGACTGATATTCTTAAGCTTTTAAGTTGCTCTCAGTTGTCCCTGGATTGCCACATACTTACATAGTTTTAGCTTATTTAGCTATCACTACGGGCTACTTTAAGTTAGCTTAGTAACAGCACTGGTCTTTTAATTAATTTGATAGCAGATGTAGTAGAATCCTCCGATGGAACGAACACCTGTCATTCCATATTATCGTTACTTGTTCGTTTTACGGCAGGTTTTATGTGGTAAATGGAACTGTACTATCTGATTAAGTGAAAGTTAACTGAGTTTAGCATAAGCCAACAAAGAAAGGGCGGTTTTTGCTAAGGAATGTTATTTAGCAGGCCTAACTAGCCATTATGACCACATTTAACTAAAGCAATGACAGTGTTATTAATGTATCAAACAGTGTTTAACCATTTGGAGCATTTGCTGAATGTGAGATTCTGTGTCATGGCAGGCTAATCATAAGATCAAGGGATGTATTTATTTATATAACGTTATTTCCTGTGCCATCCACTGAGACATTTTAAAATGCTTGTAAAAAGTTAAGGTAAGGTGACAGCATGTGACTTGGTGACATTTTTCATATATTCTGAGGCTGTAAGGGAGGTGTTACAATTGCAGCCATAGCTGGCTATCCATTGTATTCATCCTGTGCCATCCACTGAGACATTTTAAAATGCTTGTAAAAAGTTAAGGTAAGGTGACAGCATGTGACTTGGTGACATTTTTCATATATTCTGAGGCTGTAAGGGAGGTGTTACAATTGCAGCCATAGCTGGCTATCCATTGTATTCATCCTGTGCCATCCACTGAGACATTTTAAAATGCTTGTAAAAAGTTAAGGTAAGGTGACAGCATGTGACTTGGTGACATTTTTCATATATTCTGAGGCTGTAAGGGAGGTGTTACAATTGCAGCCATAGCTGGCTATCCATTGTATTAATCTGAAATAGGTTAAGACACTTTGGAGTGGTTTATTGACCAGGGCCAAGTTTAAATGCTTTAAAATGCTACAATACAGAATAATGGAAAGATAATCAGACTTTTTTGAGTCTTCATAGTGTATTCTCACAATCTCACCCCAGCATCTCTATCTAGAAACAACCTCAGAATCACCTCAGTAAACTTCAGGCAAAAGGCATGTTCTCATATGAGAACACAGGAAAATTTACAGTGGTGTGGTGAACTAAATAACTGATTGACAGGCCCCAGACTTAAGTTGCACACACAGTGAATTGAGTCTTGTCCTAAAAAACTTGACTCAACTCAAGATTTGTGATTCGTGAACAGTCTTTTTTTTTTTTTACTCTCTTTTTTACATGTTAACATTAAAGAAATGCCTGTTGAGCTGAATGTAATTCCTGGTCCTATTATCATGGGCAACTCTACACATGCATGGCACGTGCTGCCACAGATGACTAAGCTGCAGCAACAACACGTTGACTACGACGAGCACATCTGCAGCTGCTCTTTCATTTTATAAGGCACCTCAAAATGCAACAGACAGGTGAAGTCAGTCACTTGGTAATGTGAAAGGCAAATTAACATTGGTGCCTGTGGACCCTTAGCAAACATGTTAGCTCATTATCACCTATCTAACATTAGCTTGTTATTAGCTTTGTAGCCAAGGATGCTAAATTATTAGACTGGTGTTTCTTGAATGTTCTGAAAAGATGAGTGAAAGTCTGTTCGTTTGCCATACTTGTTCACATAAAGTGCAGGTTTGCCATGACTATAGAAATAACTGGGTAATCACCCATATTCCTCTGCCACCAGCTTCTGGCTAATGTTAAACTGAGCAAAAGACCACATTAATTATTAACATGCGCTACAGGTTTACTGTTTTTCATGTAATGTTATGGGCTTATTAGATTACCATTACACTTGGTTTGAGAAGCTAGAGTAATGAGTAAATTTACAATAGATTATAGGATATTGTTAGTTGGAGAGCCAGGGTAATAACACAGTGGGTTGTACTCTTAACTTCTATTGAAAAATAGGTTACAGTTTTGGAATGGAATGATGATAAAGCAGTATATGCATTGACTTCCTTGGCTATAGCAGTGTTCCTTGGATATAGCAGTGTTCTAAGTAGTCTGGATGGCACGCAGCAGATGATAAGTTGCTTGTTACAACCATAAGGGACTTGAGACTTGACTTGGACTTGCAATAAAATGACGTGTGAGCATCTCTGACAGCAAGTCCTCTAGACGCATGCACACTGAAACTGACAAGAACACTTTCCATCCATCCATCTTCTTCCGCTTATCCAGAACCGGGTCGCAGGGACAGCAGTCTAAGCAGAGATGCCCCTTAAGACCTCCTTATGAATAAATTAAAACCAAGGACTGTGATGTCATTCGGTATGGCGCAACCAGGGCCCCACCCTGGAGCCAGGCCCGGGGACAGGGCTCGAATGCAAGCGCCTGGTGGCCGGGCCTCTTTGCCCGACCGGGCTTTGCTCGAACGAGCGGTGTGGGGACATCCTCTCGTGGGTTCACCACCTGCAGGAGGATCCGTAAGAGGCTGGTGCATAGTGGATTGGGCAGCAGTCGAAGGCGAGAACACTTTCCCAGTTCTTTCAAAAAGTATTCCCTCATCAGACTAGCCTGGCAAAACAGATTAGTAATTCTATTAATAACAATAAATAAATAAAATTAGTTAATCCCCAAAATTACAGTTATTGCAGATAAAGTGTCTTAGTTGGTGTGTTAATTTAAAATTATTGTATGAGCCTCTGATTCCAAGGCCCAATCCAAATGTCCACGCTAAGCATTAAACCTTCATTAACAGCAGCTGGCATCACCTGTTATCAGGCTAGGTGCTGAAAGTGTGTGAAGCCTTCAAATGCCTAATTAGGAATAGGGCAGCTTATTTCTTTGTTAAATCAAATCCCATGTTACCGGGGCAAAGATATTTCTGTGACTTTACTAGTCAAGTGTTAGTCTTCTATGTTATATGTAGTTTAACCAATTTGTTTTTTTGCTGAGTCTAATACAATAACAACTTAGTTTTTTCATATTGTTTTTATAGTTTTTCACATAGCGCTCCTGTGTGTCTCCCCTACCCCTTTGCAGTAGATACCAATCTACTGACATTAAATTACCCTCTGCCTTGTTCAGCTGGAAAAGTCACCAATTCAAAAGCCAAATTACTGACCTGAGCATGCAATATTTAAACTGCCAAGTTCCTTCAGAAAATTAAACCCCATTTGAAGTGATACAGAATGTCTATTCTGAAGGGTTAACACTGGTTTGCAAAGTTTGACATACAATGCAGGGCTTCAGACTGTGACCATTTTCCACATTTTGTTGTCATTTTTTGTGGACACTGATTCTAAAATTTAGAAACTGGAAACTTTGGTCTTGAAATTGTGCCCTTTATTGTAGTGCTATATAGCTATCAATTGTAAATCATCTCGAATCTAGAGAAGCTGTAGCTTGCATATTGTAGGCATTTAGTAAAAACAAGTCTCTACTTTCAAATGGAGATTCACATGCTGTGACTCACTATATGATTTGAAGAACATCATATGTGTACAGTGTAAATTTTTAAATCTTTTGCTTCATTTTGGCTGCAAAAAGACCAAGGGACCGCTACACTAGTGGGTGAGCAATGGTGCAGGTATGTTAGCATTACTAGTCAGCTAATTTAGCTAGCTAACATTAGTTGGCGTGAATGGTGGTTTATTACTGAAATTTGTGTAATGTTATTTTAGATATATATTGTAAGCTGCTTTAAATTTTTTTAAGCTATTGTAAACTAAAGCGTAATTGAAATGTAAGATTAGCACTCAAAAGTAATAAGCTAGATAACATATTAGTTTGTTAAATGTACTTATACATTTTGCTACCGAAGTTGCGAACACTAGGAATCTTTTCTAAAGAATCTTTCTAAACTTTGCCCCGTTGATCCCATGTTGACAACAGGAGACACCAGCCTTTTGTCACTTGAAGAGAAGAAGAAAATGATCCAGGAAAGGTAACATGAAGCCACAGAACCATTAGCATGTAATGTTTAAATGAACTTCTCGGTACACCCTTGATAAGAAAATTTTGTTTTTCACTGAACTACAGGCACCTGTTTGCTGTAGGTGTTATGTTTTGTTTCTTTGCAATTAACATTTTTGTTTTTAATTATTGCTACTTAATTAAATCCGATTGGCAAGTCTTTGGTTTTGCATTTGTATCAATGTATGTGAAGAATCTTCTTCTTCTTTCGGCTGTTCCCGTTAGGGGTCGCCACAGCGAATCATCTGTTTCCACCTCTATCCTCGGCATCCTCTACTCTCACCCCAGTTAACTTCATGTCCTCTTTTAGCTCATCCATATATCTCCTCATTGGCCTTCCTCTTGACCTCTTGCCTGGCAGCTCCATCTCCAACATCCTTCTACCAATATAACCACTATCCCTCCTCTGCACATGTCCAAACCATCTCA
>NW_018127927.1:1396817-1406813 GCF_001952655.1 Monopterus albus
TAAACTCACTGTTCCGCTTCCCTCCCTCTCATTCATACACATGTATTCTGTCTTACCATGACTGACTTTCATTCCTCTTCTTTCCAGAGCAGACCTCCACCTGCTCTCTGCTCTCACTACAGATCACAATGTCATCCACAAACATCATTGTCCACGGAGATTCCTGTCTGACCTCATCTGTCAACCTGTCCATCACCATAGCAAACAAGAAGGGACTCAAACTGATCCTTGATGTAGCCCCACCTCCACCTTGAACTCCTCTGTCTGACCTACAGCACATCTCACTACTGTCGTACTCCTCTCATACATATCCTGAACTACTCTACCATAGCTCCTCTCTCGGCACTCTGTCGTACGCTTTCTCTAAATCCACAAAGACACAATGCAGCTCCTTCTGACCATCTCTATACTTCTCCATTAACATTCTCAGTGCAAACATTGCATCAGTAGTGCTCTTTCTGGGCATGAAGCCATACTGCTGCTCACAGATATCCACTTCCTTCCTTAGCCTAGCTTCCACTCCTCTTTCCCATAGCTTCATTGTGTGGCTCATCAACTTTATACCTCTGTAGTTGCTACAGCTCTGCACATTATGTGAAGAATCTAAAAATAAAATTATAAGATTTTTTTTAAAGAGTAAATGTCTCGTGTATGTTTTCTAGTTTAGGATTGCGCCCCCATTAAAACAAAAATCATCTTAAACAGGTTTTGAAATGTCTGTATTGGTGCTGGTATGTGTGTGTGTGTGTGTGTGTGTGTGGGTGTGTATATATATATTATTATTTTTTTTTTTTTGTAACTGACTACAAGTTTTTTGTTTTTGTCATTTCTCTTTACACTGTGTAATTTACACACAAGTAGTTCCATAAGCAAAGTGAATGAGAGAAACATTTTAACGAAGATTTGCTGCATTGGTAGTTTCAATAAGAAGAGGGATGTAGGCTCCATACTGATGGAAAAAAAAAAACTGATGAAGTGTAGGAAATATAAATAAAAGTAAATCAGTGAATAAGCTTTATTTCAGACTTAAGTCCATATCAGTACAGTACAAAGTCTCTGTGTACCTGTCAGAGTTCTAGTTTTGATGAGACCACTTATTTCTGTAACATGGAATAATAAGTGTCTATTTTTATTACTTAAGAGTTTGAGTGATGCCGGTAATTGTGTGAAATTGTCATGCTGAATTTCAGTTTAATTGGTGCCTCTTTAAATTGTACTGGTGCTCATATTAAGAAAAAATAACCTGAAGCCCTGCAATGTTATGTCAAAACAAGACTTGGATGGGCAGGTGATAAATCAGTAAATGAGATCAAATTTTCAGCCATGATAAATGATAAGTGCAATTTCCTGTTGAGCACCCAGGGCTGAAGCAGTCCTGTCTGTGTCACAGTGGAGCTGTCCAGCCACAGTATTACCATGCACTCAGAAGTGTCTTTACAGTGCTCACAAAAGCACTGCTGATGCTCAGGCAGTTTTGTAGCCAGTGTAGAAAGTCACGTTGATTAAAACTGAACTAGATTTGTCCATCAGATGTGTGTTGGACCAGAAAACCCAAATGAAAACTGTAGAAAGGTTGTTGGTCCTTATTAGCACAACACTGCATGGGGGGCATGTTCTGTTTTGCATATTTGTGGTTTCAATCCACCATGACACCTGTCAACAGTGTCCAAACACAGTATTATCTGAACCTTATTAATGCAAACATGGAAATGAAACCTTTACATTGAAATCATCATATACTCTGTCCAATGGTCATTTGGGTCCTGTTATGCAGTACTTTGAGTTATTCATTTTCATTCACACATTTTGTTTGTTTTTTCTCTGGGTTAATTTACATGCTAATTCTCTTCACCAGAAGCAGTTTTACTATAAAAAATGATGGAAAAGCCCTATAACTACATGAAGGCTAGAATGCTGTTTCAAAAAAAGAACTGTTTTTCCAGTCATGGGTGGACAGATGACCAATGCAATAAATGTAAGAGATTAAGTGTCAGTTTTACCTAATGTGAATAATTAAAGGACTTTTATACATGACAGAAATATACATTTGCTGTGGATGTTATTATAAAGTTCAGCTACTTTAATATGGCCTTTTGCACTTTTTTTCCAGCCCGCTGTTTGTCACATGGAAAATAGGCAGAGACAAGCGGTTGCGGGGTTGTATAGGTACATTTTCTGCCATGAATCTGCACTCAGGACTCAGGGAGTACACCCTTACCAGGTAAGCAGCAGCAGAGTTGCTTTTCTCTGTCGAAGCTGTGGACAGAGAATGTTTGTGGAGGAATTGTGACACACTAGAAAAAAAGAGTGAACAATGAGCAAACTGAACTCAAGAATGAGCTAACCTGGGTGACTTTGAACAGTAACCCTCTGGAATTATAACTGTCCTATTCATGGCTTCAAATAAATGTTTCATTTGTGTAGCTTTCTGTAATGGTGTGCAGAGCATGTCTCTCTGACCACATAATAAAAGGAAAGGTATTAATGCCCTTAAGCCCGTTTTTCCATGAAGGTTTTCATTAACATCTATTATTAAAGAAGAAAAGACGAGGTGCATTATGGGTGTCAAGATATTCAGTCAAATGAATACTGTTCCAATGCTGTGTATGTTGAAATCATTTAGTGTGGATGACCTGACTGCTGAGATCAGAATGATTGGTGCTGAAAAATAAAATGTTGTTGTATTGGGCAGTGTTCTACTTTCTCCAGACCAAGCCAGCATGTCACCTGACCAGTGGGTTGACCACAAATGGACACTGACTCTGGTGGACAGCGCTGTTAAGAGTCTATATTTAATAATTATGTTTGTCAATTAAATATCATGTAACCTATGAGGGTATGAGTTCAAAGATATGTTGAGAGGACTGAAACAAAAGTATTTTATTTATACATTTGCAGACTTGAGTTTCTATAAGCTGGTGTTGCGGTGCTATTGTTTGAAAATAACCTGTTGAAGAAAAGGGTAAGTCTCTGTATATTTGGCCCAAGGGGCCTGGTGTTTCTTCACTGGTAGTTCTTGACCTGAGGGCAGATGCACCTGACCTGTCTATCACATGTAAACACACACAGCCCCTTAACTGGTAATTTGTACACACTTTGAGTGAAAGTTTCCCTTCATTAAAAAATGTTTTTGTTGTTATATGATTATTGGAGTCTGTGGTATTTTAAAATCCAAAACATTATTTGGCCTTTCATTACCTGATTGTGACAACTTTCTGAATTACCTGTTGCAGTGGTATTGTTCTTTGTGCTTGTTATGTCTGCAGTGCCCTTAAAGACAGCCGCTTCCCCCCTATGACAAGGGATGAGCTGCCTCGCCTCTTCTGCTCAGTGTCTCTTCTCACCAACTTTGAAGACGTCGGTGATTATCTTGACTGGGAGGTAAGGGACATGCTTTGCTTAATATGGCAGACCGCTGCAGTTAGATGAAGAATAACATAATTTGTATTGAGAATTGTGTCTTGTAGCTTTAATGCTCATTCACACCCATCTCATGCCTTGCTCTAATATTACACAAGCACCTCTTCCACTTTGCTCTGAGGTTAATGTTTTGTGTGTTATGTGTTTAACCAAAATCAATGAACAGCAAAAGGTTAAATGACCAAAAATATTTTCATATCAGGTGGGAATCTTCACTCATAATTCAACTTGGCAATTCAAAATCGTTTCTTGATTTTAGATTCAAAACGGTAAAAAAAAAAGTAAAGTAAAAAAAAAAAAAGTTTAAACAGATAGTTTTACTTCAGTAAACAATCTGAGTACTTTGTCCACCATCAGTTTTTGCTAGCTGGTTTGTGTGTTGTAAAGGGGAGGGGGAGAACAAAGCAGAGCACTGTTGTGGTGGTGGTGTTAACATTATGTCTGCAGCAGTACAGAACAGCGTCTCTAAGGCAGCGTTTTACTACGCAAGAAAGCCAATGTGATCCAAAATGGGCACTGGTTTGAAGAAATTAGCTCTTTTCTTTGCCCCAGCAGTTTGACTGAAGCACTGCAGTGTGTGTTGCTGAGCTGCTCTCATTAGTTAATAAGTTCTCTGCTCTGCTACGCTAACATCAAATTGTTGGTGATGGGCTACGAAGTATCCACACAGTCCTCCACACATCTTTTAATGCTCATTAACATGCGCTCAAATTATTTCTTTTCTGAAGATGAACTAATGCTACAGCACAAGCCAAAGCCTGTATGTGCACTCTGTGCGCTGTCCGTGTGCTGCACTGACCTCAGAATTTTGCCTTTTTTGTTCCATTAATATTATTACATAAAATAGATTAACATATGTGAATTGATTCAGAATTGTAGAAGATATGAATCGCGATTCTTATGTGAATCTATTTTTTCCACCCCAAATTTTTATATTCTCAAAAATATAATAATAATAATAATAATATCCCTTAGCATGACTAAAGCTAAGGGATTGGTAGAAACAAACTGAATAGCTAACCATTCAGTAATGTGTTGGATTAAATACAAAAACATGGCATTTGGTTGTATAATGTAACAGTTCTCCATTTTGCTTTAAAGAACAGTTAAAACTGATCAACTTGATGTTTTGACAGCTTTGACTTTTGTGGATGGAGTGATTTATGGGGTCAAACATTTTTGTTGGTTGTGTCTGTCTTGAATTCTAGGTGGGTGTTCACGGTATTAGGATAGAGTTTTTCAATGAAAAAGGATCAAAGCGCACCGCCACCTACCTACCAGAGGTCGCAAAGGAGCAAGGTGAGATCTTTTTGACTTCTTAATAATTAAGCCTCATGTATAATATATATATATATATAGACTGTATATATGTTTAGAATTGTATAAAGAGATTTAACTACTTTTCATCAAGGTTGGGACCACATCCAAACCATAGATTCCTTACTACGAAAAGGAGGTTACAAAGCTCCCATCACAAATGACTTCAGGAAGACCATTAAATTAACCAGGTAAGATTACACTTCATCCTTTAATTTACCTACATGTGTTCATATATTAATTACATTTTATATCAGTATGGACAAACACAAGACAAAATGCCAAATTGTACATTCACATGTTACAAGCTTTGCCAATCAAGCAAAATTGGGAGAATTTAACCTTTTATAAAGTTTAGATGAATAATGATGGACAAGTGTCCTCTTTTGAAACTGAGTATATCTGCTACCAGTGAAGATGCTTAAAGGGGAATGCCACTGCTTTTAGACATCAAATTCAGTTTGTTTGTTTTTTTACAGGATCAGTATCGGCCAGACTAAAGTTAATTAATTTCTGATTCTTATTTAGAACTACAGTCTTGTATTTGAGCAGACGCAGTTGCTTTTTTTTTGAGACGCGTATAATGCATGTGTCTACGCTGCCTGCATGTTAGCTGGTATATCACATGCACATAGTAAAGAATTCTGGACAAGGGCAATACTAGCCCCGTTTTGGGACTGCTGCAACACTGGATACATCCCAATGCCCTTGTGTTCATGTTTCCCTCATTTGCATTTTTCCTCGCCTTTTGGTCCCTATCATGTAAAAAGTGAGGAGAAAAGATGTGATAAAAAAGAAACTGAGGAAGATAGAGAGATATCTGAAGCATCCAATCACCAACTGATTGCCAATAAAGGGTTGTGTTGGTCGGTCCATAAAAGACTTCTAAGAAGGATGCTATTGTGTATCCTCGCTCATGTCTCTGCTAGGCAGCCTTCTTGCTCCTCTGAGCAGGACTGAGAACTCTATATCTGTACTTTACTTGAGCATTTTCATTTTCTGCTTCTTCATACTTCAACTTCGCTGTATTTCAGAGAAAAATATTGTACTTTGTACTCACTACATTTATTTAATAACGTTAGTTACTAGTTATCTTTCAGAAATCCATTAAATACAGTATAATCACAAGATTTATTGATCCTTGGTGTAAAATTCACAAGCTACCCAGCAGTAATTCAAAGTATAAGCATATAACTTTGTAAAAATTATCTCTACCTTTACCAGCTCCAACATTAAATATGATGTACAATAATCCATTAATAATTATAATTGAATAATATGTGGCCATTTTGCCTAATGAGTACGTTTACCTTTGGTACTTAAAGTATATTGTCTGCTAATGCTTTGAATACTATTGACTTTTGCTTGTAACATAATATTTTTACAATGTGGTATTGCTACTTTTACTTAAGTAAAAAAAATCTGAGTACTTCTTCCACCACTGTTAAATCCCAAAATGAACTGTGGCGGCAGCGTTGCACTGTGGGTAATGTAGTCACCAGGCTTTGGCAATGTGGAAGACTGTGCAAGAAAGGCAACAACGTCTCTGCGGGTTGCTTTTTTTTTTTTTTTTTTTAACGAAATAACTTGTGTGGTAGACAGTGTGTAGTGTTAAATGGAGCTCTGACTGAAACCTCCAGAGTTTAGCTTTGACCCATTTGTTTTAAATTGATTGCACAGTGTCTCACAGTATGTGCAGCTCTGTGCTTTGGTTCAGGCTGCTGCTAATAGCTCTCCTAAAATGACTTGAGGGTCAGCTAGCCTCTACCAACACATCTTTTCTCATTTCTAGGTACCGTAGCGAGAAGATGACAATGGGTTATGCAGAGTACATCGCCCACCGCCAGCACCATCACTACCAGAATGGCATTGGGCACCCTCTACCACCCTACAACCATTATTCCTGACAGCGAGCCGCATGACCAGTCATTGGACCTCTCCGCGGACCTTTTCCCAGGAGAGCCCGCCCCCTCCTGGTCTAGCTATTTCTACTACTGTACCATTTTATGATGATAGTTTCCGTTGCCATGCTGGCCGTCTTTCAGACGTTGACATGGCAACGGGTGGCAACGAAGCATCATTTGATTATGGCAAGAAATCCACATTTCTTTTTCTTTGCCTGTGGTTCCGTTTTTGCAGCATATGCATACCTATATCTATAACCCCCTCAAGTCATATTTTTGAAAATTAAATAATTGATTTTATCTTGCATCTTATCAGCAAACCTAATCAGGTGTTTGATTCTGTGGATGGAAGGAAGTCTCTTACAGTGGATTAGTCTTGCTCTTATATTGTTGAGGCTTTGCTACAATTTTACATTTACTAAGAAAATCCTTATTTTTCTTCTTTATTTTAATATCCAGACATATATACCATGTAGCAAGGCAACTGCAGTTTTCAAAGGCTGTGTCATCTCTCTTCTGATTCCTCTCAAAAAAATTTGATTGTTGAGGTTGTATGAGCTTTGTAAAGTTTGTAGTGTTGTAGTTGGAACTATTTATTGGGATCTGTATACTCCAAAGTATAGATGGTAGGGTTGTGACGCTCTTTGACCAGCCTTTGCTGGCAGTGTTTATTATTTGAGCTCACAATCGTATGTATTTCTGTGTGTGGATATAGACGGTGATCTGCCAGCATAAATTAGTATTTGGATTTTGCCTAAAGAAACCTAAAGATTTTGGAAACCTCGTCCCTGTTTATTTGTCGTTTTGTGGTGGAACCTGTAAACCTTGGACTGCCTTTGTTTGGCTGGAGCTTACAGCTATGTCCCTTCTTTTTTTGTTTTTTCAAATTTTAAGTCGCAGAGAAAGCCACTTTGTCTAAGGGTAATCATGCCCTCACAGGTGGCTAGTTAATTTAAGATGTAAAATGGGGCTACAAGTGGGTCTGCTTTCACCACATTGGGAATAGGAAGCAGGCATAACTACAAGTACCTAGAAAAAAGTGTGCATAAGAACACTGCTTTCATTTAAATTTCTCTTGTGTGTTGGTTTTGGAGATGACTGCCAGGGAGTCACTTGACAGGGACAGGATATAACTACTTAAAGCCATATTCTCTTTTTATTCTACACTTGGACAGAGTAGTCTGTGGTTTGGCTTGTAGTGCTTGCATTCAGTGCCACTTAAGTGGTAACCACAACTGTAGTGGGTCTTTAGCCTCTGAATGCAAACTTACTGGCCATCCTCAAATAAGGCCGCGGTCACTGAACAATATACAAACCTCGCAGTTTCAGTCATTTGTTGTTTGTCTTGCCCTCGTCGTCGTGGAAACAGTCTTGCCTTTTCAGATTATAACTAACCATTGTCACTCGTCCACAAAGTGTTCTATATAATTGAAGTTGTAATTCTTAATGAAGATACACTGCTTGAGCCACAAAAGATTTAACATGTTTGTGTCATCGAGAAACACGTGTCATTGTCTCTCAGCTCTGAAGCAGGCACAGCAATGCAGCTAGTTGATTTAGTCGTTGAAACCGCACTACCACCTGCTTTGATACTCTGTCATTATGTGAGATCTTGTTGACTTCTGTGTCCATGGAGCAGGAAAGATTTTGGTGTGTGTGGTCTGTTTTGTCAGCTGTTTGGCACTAGGTTTAGAGCAAAAACTGTTAATTTAATTAGTGCAGAATCTTTGCATGGGGCCAGCGACTCACAGGGGAGGTCTACAAATAAAAAGCCAGGGGTTTGTACAGACTTGAAAAGCCATTTCTCATCCAGATATCACTTGTGAGTTACATCCACACAGGAGTCTAGTTGAATTTACTTTACAGTGTTTGAACTGTTGAGGGCCATCGTGTGATCTGTATGTTTTGGGTTTGGTTTAAGTTTTGCTAACTGGAATTTTTGAGAGGTTCTTGTTACTTGACCAACACCTTTCTTCGTAACAGCCTTTACTTAACTGATAGGTTATTTTAATTTATTCAAAATGTCAAGGGCTTTTGGCACTCCATCCACAGTAACCCGAAAAGACCCAGATTTCAGTTGTGTTGCCTTAAATGAATGATTTAATAAAAGATGGACCAGTAGATGATGATCAGTGTTTCTCTGCTCTTTCCCAGCTCCTTCACATCACAGTATAGGGACAGGCTCAAATGAAGATTTCTTCACTTGAATACTCTTACTGTGTGTTAGGGATATGGGGGATTCTGTATGCCCGTAGTTTACTCTTTGCTCATGTCTTACCCAGCTGCCAGTCCTCCATTCTGTCATTTTTGTACTGTATGCACCCTCTTAAAATGTTGGGCATTACAGTGTTAGCCTAAATGTTTAAGCCATGAGAAGATGGTTTTATGCATCTAGAGATAGGTATACTTTTCTGACAAACACACTAAACACTACATAAAGACATTTCTCAGAGGGACAGTGGTGAATTCATTTCCTGGTCCATTTAATACAGCACAACCTAAATTTTTCTGCTGCAAAACCAAACTGACCATGCTCTTTTACACATCTTTGTATTAACATGCAATGTGTTTTGTTGCATGTATGTCTGAGTATGAGACCTATGGTTTTATCCATGATATGCTTGATCTATGGCTTAGACACTCTTATTAACCATTAAGAGATTTAAAAGACAAATATGGTGCTATCGGACCTCATATTGGGGTGGTCACAGCTCATGACTGGTCATGCGGACTCATTGATCATATCGTACTTTAAGATGTTACGTGTAAGGTTTTCTCTTAAGTACGTTGCTGTGAAAGTAGTCATGACAGCACATTTTAATACTGAAGGATGGCTAGCACTGATACAAACAGTAGCCCCATGAATCTCTGCTTTCATTAAGCCCAGAGTTGGTGATTTTGGGATCAATTCCCTATGGGAAAAACACATAGATATTCTTACGCATATAATGAGGAAGGAAAGGTTCCAGCAGCAACATGTCATAGGGGCTATGGAATGTACTATTCATGGTCATTATAACAATTTAACATTGATGTATTAAGAGAAAATCCTACATGTTACATTTACTATCCTTAATATATGCAGATCTGTTCAACAGGTGTTTTTTTTTTCCCTACCAGTGCAAGTCAACATCCCTGCAGGTTTGAAAGGACAAGAAGTCACACTTTGACCTCCTTTCCATGTAATACTCTCCACACTGTGGCCCAACCTCATGGCCTAGTTCGTCAAGTCGCGATGTGTGTCGTTCGGTAGATAGTGGCAGTTGAAGTGGTCCGTTGCCTCTGAAGTTTGGGTGCTGCTTTTTCAGAGCACACCCTCTGTGTTCCCTCTAGCTGCTGAATCGTTTGACCTCCT
>NW_018127927.1:1406853-1408213 GCF_001952655.1 Monopterus albus
CTGAGGCTTTCACAGCCTCCCTTAAACCATGCAGAAGGTCAGCATCTCCTATAATGGGACACAGTTAATGTTTTACATGCACAATACAGAGTACTAGTCAAAACTGTGGGACACACTTTCACAGTGAGATGGAAATTGGGAAAACCCGTCCAGTCTTGACTGGGACTGTAGTGCTGCCTCTGTACTGAGGAACTGCTAGAAGCATCGATACCTCATGTGATATTATGGAACGGCATTCGTAGTTTGGTGTAGCAGATTGTTTTTTGGTTCCATACCAGGGTTAGAGTTCAGCCTCAGCATTCCTTGTGTGGTCATTCTCATATTTTATGGAATGCTCAAGCTCATGTTACCTTCGTATGTTTGACTGAACCAAAGATGCCAGCGGCCATGCCCAGATGCTGCTTTTCTTCTTCCTGGCTTCCTGTCCTTTCAAAAAACACCCCTGCAACTGACAATTTAGTCTTTTTTATTTTTATTATTTGTAATTTCTCAACTGTCTTGACTTACTAAGCAACACAATTTTCAATGAATTTTCATTGAGTCTATCTCTGAAGCCATACATGGCATCAAAGATGGTTAAAATGGTTGCATATTGTTGTTACTTCTTATGTTTATTATTATTATTATTATTGCTATAATTTACAAAAATGAAAATCCCATTGTGTGCCTCCTAGCTTTATGGGTTTATAAATGTTTTTTTTCCCTAAAGACCAGCAGTTATACTTTGTATAAAAGATGGATTTTTCCTTATTTTTTATGCCATTAAAAATGAAAAAGCCTGTTTTCTTTACTCTGGACCCAGTAGCTGCACTGGTATACAATCGCACTGAAAGATTAATTAAAAAAAAAAAATCAATAATAATAATGACAAATGAAATAAGAACCACAATAAACTTGTGTTTGAAACTTTTGTTAAAAAAATTAAAAAGCAAATAAAAAAGAAAATGACTGTTTTTGTACATCAAAATAAATTCTTTTCAAAAGAATAATTTGGATCTAGTTTCAGAATTATTTTAGTGGTTTTCTATGTTCTGAATTTTTGAGACACTTGCTTCTAAAATGTGTCACTGTACAAAATGACTTTTTTCTGTTGCAGTGGCCTGATGGGCTGGGAGGGTTACCTGGTGTAACTCCTCATACCAACTTTTCTCTTCTTTTGGATTTTTGAATCCTTTTTTCCTCCGCTTTAGTAACTTAAAATGTTGATGGAATCATATGAACTGGGAACTTCAAATCCATCCCCTGTAGAGCTAGACCCTTCCTCCTTTCCTATCGAATTGCTGTTAGTGTGATGAGACTTGAAATGGGCATTTATTACGATAGTATGACTCCAAAAGGAAAAAAAAAGCCCCCCACAAAG
>NW_018127927.1:1408250-1420132 GCF_001952655.1 Monopterus albus
TTGCAAAAGAAAACTGTGGGGAGGGTTGAATATATATTGATGGGTTATCTGAGTATGTATGCAACAGCTGTGAAGATAATGTAGTTTTAAACATTACCTTTTAAATCATTTATTCAATAAAATTATAAAAGCAACTGAAAAGAGAATGTGTCATTCTATTTTCTTACAGCACGCACACCACTGAGTATGTTTATACTCCAAGAAAAACCCTTTAGTTTGTCATTTCAACATTTGAAACAGTAGTATATGTGTTGTTTAGATCCGGACAGCCAGTATGTTTAGTTCCAACTTGATAAAGCATCTGTAGATCATATTTATTTCATTACAGTCCATCACTCCATCCACATGTCTGGGTACCACTAGATATAGCCGAGGAAATACAGTATATGACCCTTTAAATTGGATGCTCAGACCTCCTGGCACCATCTGATAGTGTCTATCAGTGCTTTAACACAATTAAGTAAATCAACTTGGCTTGCAAACCATTATGATGTTTGGACAGTCCTTAAAGCATGCAGAGCTCATGCTATAGCTCTGAGCTAAATGAGAATTTTTTTTGGCTCCACTAGCTGATGAAGATACCATTGAGTGCTCTACTCAACCCAAAATAAACCTATATAACATCCTTTCACCAGTGGAATAAACTAAACAAGGGATTTCTCAGTTCCAGAAAGGTCAGTCATGTGAGCAGCAATATACTATTTTGCCTTTCATGACAACTTGGCTAATTGCTGGAAAGATTGTGCCAGATGTGAAATATGAAAGTTACATCCTAGCTTATTTTTAACATTGTGGTTCAATGAAAACTATCTCAGAAAAGTCATGTCACACTGTAGTGTAGTGCAAGCTTACATCACTAATGGTATAGGATGGTGTAGAATTACAGTTAAAGTGTGTGTCATAATTTGATAACTGTTATACTGTCTTACCTCATGTAGGACTAACACAACACCATGTGATGCCTGACATTGTCAGAGAATAGTTATTAAAAAACACTATTGCAGTGCATAGTATCAGTATCAGACCTTAACAACGTAATCACATTTAGAGGTTCAACATATATTAATAGCCTTGCAACAAATAGCTACATGTATAAAGTGTTTGTGAAATACTGTTTATTATTCTTAACTGAAAGCTCTATTACATGGATTTCCATGAAACTGTTCACTTTCATGTCCTCATCAGCAGAATCAGTCTTTTTTTATTTTATTTGTTCAGTACTTTGGTTTATGCAACACTGACAGTCCCATCACCCTTAGCTATACATTGTGTGTAGCACTAACTACCAAACTGTTAGCAACATTAGGCTTTATTTTAAATTGCTTTTCCTTTTGGACTTTTAATAATTCTGATTCCTTGTTTTTAATTTCTCTCCTTTTGTTCGGGTAACAAACCCAGGCTAATTTACACCCCTGTGGAGCTGTGACAGTCTGTGACTATGATAAGGAGAAAGATTCTCATATGCCTGGCCAGCTTCTCTGTTCACAACTCTGAAACCACTCAGCACCAGGTCAGAAGTACATAAAATAGTTTTGTGCATATTTGGGGATATGCAAGTGCTCAGAGATAGTTCAGTCTGTTCTGTGTGTAACCCACTGCTGGTCTGCTATCACGTCCAACCAGCACTTTATTTCCTCTCCTGAGTCTGCCCCTGAGCTTCCATCTGTCTGAATAAATGATTCTGATGATAAAACAACAAGCACTTGAAGAGCAGAATATTTTAATATCCATGATCATCTTGAGGCCTCTTTGCAGCAACTGTGGCCTTATAGAGAAACAAAGTACAAAAGCACAAATTAGGCTGTAACTGAAGTGTAGTTTTGTGGTGCAATAAGAGGCCCTATTATTGAAGCAATAACATTTTGGGAAATATGCTAAACAGAATGTATTACCTTGGTGAGAGCTCTGTGAAAAGACAGATACCACTCCTATAACTGAAGCTGGTTAGCATTAAGACTGGAACAATGAAATGTTACAACCCCCACCCCCCACCAGCTTCTCACTAATAAATATACCTATTTAAGATAAGCAATTAGCTTAGCTTCTTTACATTTCATACATGTCTTACAGTGGAAGAAGTACTGAAATTGTTTGCTTAAGCAAAGGTAGCAATACTGTAGTGTAACAATACCATTACAAGTAAAAGTCCTGCATTCAAAATGTTACTTAAGTACAAAAATATACTTAAAGAAGCATAAGTAAATGTAGAATAGCACATTGCACATTAATGCAGGTTATATTATTGGATTATAACTATTGACACATCATTGTGAACATCACATTTAATGCTGCAGCTGGAAAAGGCGGAGCTCATTTTAACTACCTTATTTGTTTCTATTCTAAGTGCTGCTGGGTTTTTTGATAATTCCCCTCTAGGAATATTACTTGGCATAGCAAGTAAAAAGGAACTGAGATTTCTGTATTAATCAGCAGAAATTCAAAACCCCAGGTATGATATAACAAACTGCTAAATACACACAAGATCAATGAGAGATCAACATTACTTTTAATGTCAATACAGCACATACACTTGAACTGATTGAAAAACAAGTTTCTCTCTTCTTTACAGTGAAGTACAGTTTATGCTACATTAATACCCCCCACCCCAAAATGACCTATTCCAATTATCATCCTTCATTAATACTTTCTTTCTTTCACTTTCTTGCAAATCAGATGACACATTTTTTGTATAAAACTGACTCATTGGAGGGGTGAAGGGAATTCAGGAAGCCTTGTAAGATTAACTTGAGGATCAAACAGCAAAGTCTATGCATGAAGAGCGATCTTGGCAAACATCACCACTGTTCATTCTAACAACGCACTGGAGTTTCCACCTCACTGAAAATGGTCTAATATCGCAGTAAAATAACACAGTCATAAACATCACCTCCTTAAAATAGGTAATATTACTTTGATTTTCAGCATATAAAACATCCTCATGTGCCTTGATTATCACAGCTGGAATGATGGGAACAAGCTGGAGACAGAGACGCCACACATGTCACTTAAAGTGGTGCTTTTATAACCTGTATAACCTGTGTGTAATGAAGTGGGAGCAGAGGGACACCAGAAATCTGTATTTTCATTCATGACAACGCTTAGGTGATCACGCATGCCAAATACAAATCCTCAGACTATAAACAAGCAATAAAATTTACAGGTCACATTCTCAATCTGAGTCAAACAAAATGGCAGTTTTACCAGCTAAAATAGATCTAGCATGAGGACTATACAAAGAACTCAAACCGCAACAACTGCAGATCAGTAGTGAGATCTGGGTGACTTTTTTTTATACTTAAAACATTACCAAAAAGGCTGTTTGGGTAATCTCCCACAGATTCACTTATATATGTCTGGAAAATGTATTCAAAAAAGGCCAGATTTGGACGACTTCACAATGCTAACAGCCAACTGTCAATTGCCTATTATGTTTGTGCATGCAAATATGTATGCAAGCCAACTACAACACAAAGGATGACACATAGGTTCACTTGCCCTGAAATGCTCACCCGTTTCAGTAAAAACAGACGGTAAGTCTTAAAAGATGAATGAAATTATCGCTTTAAAAAAATCTGCATGATAAGAGTCGGCAGTCAGAATGAAAGGCTACGTCTGTGTGCCTCCATGGACATTCAGTCAACTTTCTTGCTGCGCAGACACAGTGTGTCCAGCAGGTATCGGCAGCAGGAGCTGGTGTGCTGCGACAGGAGCATGAGGACCTTCCCATGAATGAGGGTCAGTAGGGTCTGGTGGCCTGTTGCCCAAACCCGGTACCAAGGCCCATAAAAGGGATCAGAGACGGCTGGGCACAACATGTTGTTCAGGTTGACCTCAGTCACCTGAAGGGGAACAGAGACATACAGACAATCAGAATAATAAGTAGTACCCAGCTGGAAAATTAGTTTTCGGCCACATTATATTTAAAGGTGTCTATATTTTTGTCCTTCCCAGCTATATACACGAGAGGGTCGGAATATTAGCAAACTTGCAAGTGGACAAAATAATACCAAGTGTCACAGTCAGGATATTAATTTTGACCTAAGTAGTCACAGCTCTGACCTAACTAGAGAATAAAAGCAGCAGTCAAAGGTAGACCAACAGTCACAGAAAGACAGCTTCAAAATGTGGACTTCAAACTTGAATAAACATATTACCATTATAAAAATGATATAAGCTTACAACAAATACATTTCAGTAAAGGAATTAGTCTTTAAAACATTTGCAAGGTAATCCAATTCTTATTTAAAAAAAATTGTGCTTTGATATCTCACTGTGCTTTTTGTTATTCTAAAAAGTAAAATCAATGTATGTAGTGCTATTTGCCTCTTATTCAACATTCCCACACACACACACTCGTACCCACACGCTGATGGCAGTGACCTATAGTACTATGCAAGATCTGGTCTGACCATCGGGTTGAGTTTATATCTGAGTATTAAAATATTCAGATAATACTGGTGTAAGACAGACTGATCAATACATGTGACACCAGTGTCAGCTTGTAAAATACTGCATTCAATTTCAGTGTGTTCTTGTTGACCACACTTATGGTATGAGCACTACACGCATGCACCTCTGATGGTGAAATATCATGTAATGGCCAGTAGAGGGCTCTATCTCACCAGGCCAAGGAGCTGCAAGAAGAGGAAATGATAGAGGAACAGAATGCCAGTAGAGAGCAGCGCCCACCACATGTCCCCCAGAGGCTCAGGCTTGTACACACCTGGAAAAACACACAGCAAAATATCTGAACCAGGCTGTAGGTTACAGAGAACAAGCACTGGCCAGTAATAACAAACTCAGTGCTATTCTCAGCCACTTCCCTGATAGTGTGCTAGTGACAAAAACACCCTGTGACCACAGCAAAACCAGTTATAGAATGTGGTGTCAAACTGGTTTCCTCTTTGCTCACTGCTGGTTTTATGTCAGAGGACCAGCTTAACTAGGACAGTCAATATTTCCCTTTGTGAAAATCTGGTGTTACATTACTAATGAACAGTGTTTGGCAGGTGACCAAGTAGGTGTTCACTGTTTATGAAAATGTGCTTTAGGTTATTACATTATCCAGCACTTTGATATCATTAAGCAGCTGCAGAACTTGTGTCGTTGATCACATTGAAATTTTAAGTTAGCAGTATTTTTTTTAAAGGCGTTCACCATATTAGATTTAAGACTAAGATCACATGCGGGGCAAGTTAATACCTTTCATAACATTCAAACAATGATGTAAAAGGGACAAAAGAACTACTGTCATTTATTAAGTGCATGAAATTGTTTAATCACAGTAATATAATTGATCAATTAATATGAGCTGAACCCAGGTAAGGAGCAGAAGTGATGGTCCATCCATCCATTTTCCTCCGCTTATCCGAAACCGGGTCACGGGGGCAGCAGTCTAAGCAGAGATGCCCAGACTTCCCTCTCTCCAGGATTAACCAATTAAAACATTATTTAAAACATGTAATTTAAGCTTTAGATAAACTTGCCCTTATTAGTTGATGAAAAGCCTAGCTACTGTGGCTAGAACCGACTACCTCCTGTGCACACAGTCTATTCTCTCTTGTTCAAGTATAACAGCAGGCGTGTTGTAGTCATAACAAAGTACAGTAATCTTTTCATCTTTGGGATGGAGCCACATCAATCTAAGCTGTACATACAGTGCCTTGCGAAAGTATTCGGCCCCCTTGAACTTTGCGACCTTTTGCCACATTTCAGGCTTCAAACATAAAGATATAAAACTGTAATTTTATATCTTTATGTTTGAAGCCTGAAATGTGGCAAAAGGTCGCAAAGTTCAAGGGGGCCAAATACTTTCGCAAGGCACTGTACATACAGTATGTCAGCATGTGGCTCCAGGCTGAGTTTTTACATTTGTTCTACATGTTGATGTTTGTGGGAGAATGTATAATTTATGTAAGAAGCAGCAACAGATGTTTATTTAGAATAAACGGATAACTGTGTTGCTGAGCATTAACAGCCACACAGTTGAACAGAAAACAAAAAGCAGGTATCTAGAGCAACTCAAACGTCATCAACAAAAGGGAATTCAACCATGGAAAAAGACACGTCACGGTATTATGAGCTCGCTCAACTGACGTGAGAAAAGTACTTGATCCTGGGTGTGAATGAGAGCAAAGGCAACACAGGTGTAATGACTGAAGAGCAGCATCTACTAAGGCTGGGTATCATTCTAAAATTTTCAATACCTTCAATACCAATTTTGTAAAATCAATTTCAACTATACACACACACACACACACACACACACACACACACAATACACATTTTGGTACGGATCATTAGATTTATTTTTCAATTCCTTGGCATCTCTGTGCACTCAACGCAGTTTTCTAACATAAAAAGTGACCCTATTTACAACAGCCTTAAGCTCTGTTAACATTAACATCAACATCAACAAATAATGTAGAAAAGCATTCTTCAATACTCAAGGGTACTAAAGTAATTCAATAGAAGCCATAAAAGTATTAAAGTTCGACACCTACCTCCTTTCCTGAAAAGGTAAAGAGGCACCAGGTACATCATGGAGTGCTGAATGTAGTATATCTCCTTCTCAAATGGCAGCTGCAAAGAGAACAGACGGGTTCACTTCTTTACAACACTCATTAAAAATGGCCTACAGGCAATATCTTGTACATGTTTTATTGCTTATAGTATGAGATAAAGAAGACACACAAACAAATACCTCTAGATATACGTCTTAAACTAGAACCTAAAATCAATGTAAACAGACTTCCTGCACTGTGTCAGTGAGGTTCTTTAATGTACTGACCTCAGACGATCATTCACAGCTGTGCTCTGTTAGCACGAGCTGCCAGCACTGCTCGAACACTGTACTAACTACTACAGGAGAAAAACTGCAGAGGTGCAGCCAGGGCTATGTGACTCCTCTTCAGCATTATTCCACTGCTAGTGAAAGAAGACATGACAGGGTGCGGCCACTAGAAAGCACTAGCTGACCCAGGATCAACACACACCTGAGCCTTTCAAAGCTTGACAAGAAAATGAAACAAGTGCATAATGTAGATAAAAACAAATATAAGTGGACAGTGGCACTTTAGTAATTCCACTGCCTTATTAATAAAAAAGAAACACAGCATTTTACAAACAAATTTAGAACCTTTGTGGGCAATCAGTTTTTTTTTTTATGAACATAAACTGTGCACTGCCCACACACTGTCTACTGGGGACAGGTTGGGACTGCAGACAGGCCTCCAGCACTCTCACCCTTTTCCTCCACAGACAGGCCTTGGTAATGTGTGCAGTATGAGGCTTGCAATGTCTTGTTGGAATATGCATGGGCATGGCTTTGCAATGTCTTGTTGGAATATGCATGGGCATCCCTGGGAAAGATGTCGCCTTGAAGGCAGCATATGCTGCTCCAAAATCTGTGTTTTTCAGCATTAATGGAGCCATCACAGAAATGTAAGTTAACTTTGCCAAGGGCAGTGACACAACCTCAGACCATGACAGACCCTGGCTTTTGGACTTGTTACTGTAACAGTCCGTTGCGTGGTCCTTTTCGTCCTTGGTCCAGAGCACACGGTGTCCATTCTTTCCAAAAAAGACCTGAAATACTAATTAATCTGACCACAGTACACATTTCCACTGTGTACTGTGGTCCATCTCAGATGCCTCCGAGCCCAGAGCAGTCAAATGTGCCTCTGGACACTGTTGACACAGGGCTTCCTTTTGGTACAGTGCAGTTTTAAGCAGAATTTATGGGTGTAACTACATATTGTAATGCCTGACACAGGTGTGCCAAAGTAATCCTGAGCCCATGAGGTTATATCGCTTATAGAAGTTGAGGATTCCTGATGCAGATCCTCACATGGATCATATATTTTTAAATTAGAGATGGGGAATGATTTTTAAATATTCGAACAGTCATTACATTTAGAAAGGTCAAATAATTCATGTGACTATGTTTTTGTCTTTAAAAACAAAGAGCAACTGTTTTTCCTTGCTTTTATCAGTGCTTGGAAATAACACGATAATGAAGTCAGTATATCGTTTTACTATAGCGCCAAATACAAGCAGCAGAAGCATGCAAAGAATACAGCCATCAAAAGGTTCTGTGTGGAACTTCTTTGAAAAATGAGGTGCAGTGAAACCTCTACCAGGTTAAGTTGGCATATCCAAAATCAACAACAACTATGCACAGTGATTTGAAGGCAAGGCATCCAGCAGAAAGTGGGCACCTGCCCTTTGTCTGCAGCTGTTAGTGAAAGTCCTTCAAGTGGGAATTGTTGCTGGACCTGAAGTGATTCCCACAGACTTCCTCCAATGAAACAGCAAGTTTCCATCATCAATCAAGCTCGAACTTTCTGCCACTTGGGTCTGACATTTTGTCTTCTGCGACTTTATTACTCAGATTCATGCTCTAGTAGAGGAACCACCACAATTTAAACATCCCATTTATTTATATGTCACAATTTTGACATAGAGGATATAAAATGTCAGTCTTTTTGAAAAATACTAAAGCTAAGGGATAATGCACTTGCTCTCTTGTTGAGCTGTCAGGAACAGTAAAATATATGGCTAATGAACAAGAAACCTGTCTTATCCAAGGATAAGCAGCACCACAGCAGCGCGGTGGCTAGCTAGCACTGCCGCCTCACAGCAAGAAGCTTTTTGGTTCGAGCCTCGGCTGACCCAGAGCCTTTGTGTGTGGAGTTTGCATGTTCTCCATGTGCCTGTGCGGGTTTTCTTCAGTTACTGCAGCTTCCTCCCACAGTCCAAAGACATGCAGTTTAGGTTGACTGGTGACTCTAAATTGCATGTGATTGTGGGTGTGTGTAGTTGTCTGTCTATGTGTCAGCCTTGTGATAGACTGGTGACTAGTACAGATAATGGATGGATGGATCCTTGATAAAGCTCAGGCTTGTAGAAGGTTGTCTATGAATGAGAGCTAGGCTTTGCTGGAGATTTTTCCAGTACTGGTTACTTACCAGTCTAGTGTTGACTACAGGGAATATTAAAGCCAAAAACGCACCATTCAACATGTGGACTTGCAGCCTGAAAACACACAGAGAAAAACATTATAACAATAGACCAGGGGTTGGCAACCTTTACTATCAAAAGAGCCATTTTGCCCCTTCTTCCACTAAAGAAACATAGTCTGGAGCCGCAAAACATAACGCAGCTTATAAACTTTTAAACACTTTTAATTTTTTTTAAATTTTACCTGTTACAACAGAATGCAACAAACTGAAGTGCAATGTGCATGTGTAGGCCTACTTTGAAATAAATTAAACACTGAACTATGCAGTCCTTTTTGAGTCCTTCCCGTATTTGTGTAAAATTAAAATAAAACGTAGCCCACTTTAATATAAAAAACATATAGTTGCAGCTTAGCAGTTTTAAAAAAGTTAACATAAAATTAGGAATGTTTTTTGACAAGTCCATTTCAGTGTGCTCTCATCCTCTTCGGGTTTCTTTCTCGGCCAGCAATCAACCGAAGGACCCGAACATACAATAAACAACTACATCAACTTTGGGTCTGAAATAAATGTTTTTTTCTGAAAAATAATATTCTATTAAATGCTAGTGTTGTCACCTGTTTAATGTGCCTTCTATGTCGTGTCGGCCAGTTCAGTTTCAAGATGGGCTGACTTATCTCTGTGAATGTGGATATGTTCAACAGGGATGGGTCGATGTCCAGCGGTGTGACAGGGAAGGACAGTGTGTTTTGTTCCTTTCTGAACTCGCTGAATCCTTCTCCAAATGCAGCTTGCATTGCCATAATTGCAAGGTGTAAATAATCACAATTTATGTGATTATTCTCTTCTTTGAACTCTCTCAGGGAGGGGAAGTGAGAGAGCGTACCTCTCTGTACATCTCTGGCAAACACTGTCATCTTGCGCTCAAACGCCAGAACATCCTCCAGCAACTGTAGGGCCGTTAGACTTTAAAACAGTCATTGAAAAAAAATGAATAATCTCCACACTGCCCATTACATCAGAATCCCAGGATAATTTTAACAATTATTTTCACATTCCACCTATAAGCTTGAATGAATTAGTGCTGATATAAGCACCGAGGAACATGTGAAGAACAGTGTAGATTATGTTCTATGTGGCAGAAAATGAAGCGGAGTCCTCCTTGACGCTGTTAGGAACAGCTGTCTCTCATTCTCTGGGTCACTGATGGTTCAGGTAATTACAACCTTTGACTTGTGTGTTGGAGAGACTTGACATTTCTATGATTGTTTATGAAATCAAACAGTTGATTCTCAGATGTCTGTATTTCTAGCATTCATGATTATTATAATTTAGATCCATTTCAGCCTTCGCTTAGCACACATTCTGCAGCTACTTCCATCTCACTCACCATTCAGTGCAGACACAGTGTGATGTGTGCTCAGTTAACTTCTTACCTCTTAACTTTATTACATCCTCTTATGAGGATAAATGTTTCTCTGAACCAAAGATTATTCTCAGAGCCACCATAAATAAAAACATAGGAGCCTATGTGTCAAAGTGTGGACCTACAGTACATCTATCTCATCTGCTCTTATTGTCAGATGAGCCAAAATAAATGATGTGGCAGCTAAGGTCACTGGGGAAACTGCAATGATGCAGGAACATTAGTTCAAATAAGCCCAGCTGTCACTCAGTTGGCCTACGGACAGTTCGGGAAAAAGTGTCTGCTTCCTTCAAATTCACGACATTTATTGACTGCTGGCAGTCTTTGCCCCCTTTAATTAAATATGTTTAAAAATTAAGTTCTAATAAATAGTGATCACAAGATAATAGTCTGTCTAGAGAATATAAGAAGCTGAGGCCAAGCAGGTGTGTTGGAACAGAGGTGGTCTTCCATTCTCAAATCAAATGCTGGTACTGTGTCTGTTATACACAAGCTGTTGATTTCCACTACACAGTCAGACTGATGCATTTATGCATGAAGAGGAAGAAGAGATTAGAAACTATAGTGGTAAAAGAAGAAAACATGTCTGAAAACATTTTCACTTCCCCACTAGGATTTAAAAAAAAAAAAAAGACACAGCCAGTACTGAATGTATCTTGATCAAAATCAGAGTACTTTGCTGCCTTTCCTTTTGATTGAAATTTTTTGTTCTTCAAGTTTTGCATAAAATCAAACCCAGTTTTATACTATTTATAATTGTAACAAATTACAGAATGTAAAAACAAAATTAAATTTGAAATGGGGGTGGGGTTGGCTGCTTTTATTTTGAAGAAATTACAGAAAACTATATGTAATTGTGAGCAAGGTTTGTGCTGACAGTGATTGTTGATTTTTGGCATTAAATGGAGAAGCGGGTGTCCCGGACGACTGACTACAGACTTTCAGCTTCTCATCAAGGCAACCAGCTCCTTCTACTGTGCGCTGCTGCTTTTTACAGACCGTCTTCTTTCTAATGAAAACATGTGCCTGCTGGGCTGCACTGTAAACACATGCATCGGTTTCTCCTCAGTTCTAACAAAGCAGCAGTTCATGGAGTGCATGCTGCAATATTAAACCACTCTCACTGTTACCATGGTAACCATGGGTGTTGCCAAACCAGCCATGATTGAAATCTGAAAAACTTTAAGCCTTCCTCCTTTAAAGCATTGTGTTTTCTGCATGTACAATGGGGCAAATAGGTATTTGATACACAACCTACAAAGAATCTACAAAAAAATTCCAGAAAATCTACAAAGAATCTACAAAAAAAATTCCAGAAAATCACACGATGAAAAATACAGATCTGTCCGGTCTTTGTAAGTGGGAAAACTTGAAAAATCATCGGTGTACCAAATACTTATTTGACTCACTGTATGGTGCAACTACTGAGCAGTTCCACTTGTGTCTGGATTCTTATTTATCCAGGTGCATATAAAATGCCATATTTACATTAAACA
>NW_018127927.1:1420188-1421839 GCF_001952655.1 Monopterus albus
AAAATGTCTAGTAATGGAAATGGACATTGGATGGCTTAGTGATGCAAAAAACTTACAGTTAGCACCAACCTTTCCACCAGCACAACTACAGATCTGTGTTGCCAAAATACATTATTCAAGTTCATTGAATATGACATGGGTAGAGATTACCAGTGACAGACACGAACCAGCACTCACCTAAAAACAACCATTGCTGTTTTACATGGCGGACAGGCCAGCAGGAAGATCTGGAAAACATGAACAGAAGGGAAAAATCATGAAACTCATAGTATTAGTATTTAACAGCTTCATGAGCTCAGCTTTTATTAATATAGTAAGAGCAAGAGCCTTAAACATAGCATCCCACTAAAGTTCCCCTTGCTTCCAAAAAACAAAACAAAAACACACAAAAAAAAAAGAAGAAGAAAAAACAATGTATTTCTGTTAGAGAACAGCATAAACACTTAGATGTGTATAATGTGCTTTTGAAGCATATGGCAATGATAAAAACACAAACCATGGCTTTATAAGTTCAGGTTAAATTACAAACAAAATCATAAATGATTTACCAAAAACCTATATATTTCACAAAACTCCAAATATAGGCTGCTGTTATTTAGTTACAAACCTAATGTATGCTTTGGAAATAAATGAAATGAAATAAGGAACCAATGTAAAATTGGATTCTAATACCTTCATTCCTGTTGTCAAAATATTTCTCTGAAATGCAAGTCATGATGGAGAAATATGGAAACTTTCTGACTCAAGGGCCACAATGGGTTCTAAAATTTGACAGAGGGGCTGGACCGGGAGCAGAAGGATGGAGTGTTTGTGTGAACTAATATAAATGACATATAAAAATCATTACATAAAAGGGTTTTACCCTTTTAGGTAGCAAAACATGAATATTATTGTACAAATTATTCTCCAAATGCATTTTTTTCATAAGACAGTAGAGAAATAAACCAATTTCAGTGGGAACAGTGTTGTTGGTCTTTCTTTTTAGCCAGTGCATCAAAGTCTGTAGTTAGTTTTGTTGTGGTTATTCTCAGGATAGATCTGAGGTGTTGGTCAGTTAACATGGATCTGTGATTGGCTTTGTTGATGTTCATGATGCTGAACATCTGCTCACACACACAGGTTGAGCCAAACAACGCCAGCATCTTCTGTGCCGTCCTCCGGAGGTTTGGAAACGTGGCTTCGTTAAGTGAAGCACAAACATCATTCAGTTTAAGAGAGTTGAACTTCTCCTTTAAAACGGAGTCAGACTGAAGATCGATTAGTTCCAGTTGCAGCTCCTGTGGTGCTGTTTCAGGGTCTTCCTCTCCTCGTGTATTTCCTTTCAGGGACTCCGTGGCCAAAAACTCATCCGCTATATCAAAACTGTCGTTAATCCCTCAGATAAAAATTAGGAGCTGAGCAGTGTCTTTTATGTCGTTACTTTCTAATTCCCGTTGTTACAAAGTAGTTACTAATTCCCTAAAAAGCCTCCAGTTAATTCAAAATGCTGCAGCCAGAGTACTGACAGGAACTAGCAAGAGAGATCATATCTCTCCCATATTAGCTTCTCTCCACCGGCTCCCTGTAAAATTCAGAATAGAATTTAAAATCCTTCTCCTAACATACAAAGCCCTTAATGACAAGGCTCCATCGTATCTTAAAGACCTCGTAG
>NW_018127927.1:1422191-1423843 GCF_001952655.1 Monopterus albus
CTATGCTTCTATATGCCACCATTACACATCACTAACTTTGTGTCTCCTCTCTCCCGTAGTGTGTCCTCTCTCTCTCCCTGTACCTTTCTGCAGGTTGCCCTGGCCCTGGAGCTCTATGTCTCTGATGAGCAGTCACCAGCCACATCGACCTGATCAGTGTTTGATTGTTTTGTCTTGTTGCTTTTCTTCTTTTCTCTCTCCTCTATCCACTCACCCCAACCGGTCGAGGCAGAAGGCCGCCCACCAAGAGCCGGGGTCTGTCGGAGGTTTTGTCCATTAAAGGGAGTTTTTCCTCCCCACTGTCACCAAGTGCTTGCTCAAGGGGGATTTGTTGGGTTTTCCCTATGTAATAATAGAGATAACAGTAAGGTCTAGACCTTACTTTGTAAAGTGTCCTGAGATGATTTTTGTTGTGATTTGGCACTATACAAATAAAATTGGATTGATTGATTGATTGATTGACTTTCATCCAGTGCTAGTGAATAAAATGTAAAGGACTACGCCTTTTTGTTTAACTCTCTAGAAATATCACTGTCAATCAGTTCCACATGGCGAGTCATTGTCCTGCATGATAAAGTGTTTTTTTTTTCAAACTTGCCTTTGCTCTCTGGACACAAGAGACCTGCTGTCTCTACCATGCATTCTTTCAAAAACTGGCCTTCGAAGAAAGGCTTGCTAGCCTTTGCTAATTTGAATGCCAGCATAAAACTTTCATTGGTACTTGACTCTTGAATCGCAGTTTGTCTGTGAATTTTTTTTGCTGAGTTTGTAAATTAGCCATCAACCTCTGAGCAGTAGCCACCCGTTCTTGCATTGACTGCTTGCTAGCCTAGTCAGCATGCTTTGTGGCAAAATGATGGCTGATATTGTATTCTTTCAAAACCGCAACAGTTTCTTGGCATATCAGACATACAGCTGTTGATTGGACTTCAGTAAAAAAAAAAAAAAATTTAGTTGTCAACTCCTTACTAAACACTCGTCACTCACTGTCCACTTTTCTTGTCTTTGGTCCGCTCATTTTTACAGAAGGGGTCAAAGGGCAAAGCAAAAAAGTGAAGTAGAGAAGTCAATGTGTCTAAAGTTCTCAGAGACAATGCTGTTAGGGCCTGGGGCACACTGCAAACATGGATTGGTTCAAAACAATAGCACAAAAGTGCTATTAAGTTTAAGTTAAGTTCAAATGTTTGGATTACTTACACTAGGTGAACCTTTGAGATATTTCATCAAATAAATGAATCTTGTATGTGGTTTCATTAACTACCAATCCTGACAATGTTGTTACCAAATAAAGACATTACCGGATGCACTGTTGTAATGTGGGTACATTAGTCATGTAGCAAGGGCAGACATTTCCTGTTTCTGCTTGCATTTTCATTATTGCAACATCTGTCAAAATGTGTTGAAATGAATTTTGAACAGCATATGATAGTAAGGATGCATGCAACTCAAAATCTCTAAGTGGTAGCTGCAAACGTGTCAACTGTGTTTGCAGTCTTGCCAGCGGCTCTTATAGAAATGCCATCAATCAATGTTAACTGCTTCTACTTGGTTTCTCCACATACAGTGGGTACGGAAAGTATTCAGACCCCCTTAAATTTTTCACTCTTTCTTATATTGCAGCCATATGCTAAAATCATTTAAGTTCATTTTTT
>NW_018127927.1:1425082-1426277 GCF_001952655.1 Monopterus albus
GCTTCTACTAAATACTGAGCAAAGGGTCTGAATACTTATGACCATGTGATATTTCAGTTTTTCTTTTTTAATAAATCTGCAAAAATGTCAAAAATTCTGTGTTTTTCTGTCAATATGGGGTGCTGTGTGTACATTAATGAGGAAAAAAATGAACTTAAATGATTTTAGCATATGGCTGCAATATAACAAAGAGAGGAAAATTTAAGGGGGTCTGAATACTTTCCGTACCCACTGTATATTATCTTTATTTTCTAGTTCTGGGTTTGTTCTGTCTATAGGGAAAATGGTTTTCACCTATATGTTGTCTGTGATGTCATTGAAAATTATTCATCTAATTAGTGCTTACGAGAGGCCACTCCCTGACTTTTTGAAAAGTGGTGAGGTGTGAGGATAATTACATTTTACCATGACACTTCCACAGAGGTTAATTTAAGTCACAAAGAAAAGGGATATATGTGAGCATTGTGAATTTCAGTCAAAAGTACAGACTGGTGACAAAATTAAAAGACAAACCGCAGTGGTCTCTGGGGGCTCTGTGCTAGGCTAAAAGCTCGCGCTAGCCGACCACCGCTACCCAGCCTCTTGCTAGCTAACGTGCGGTCTCTGGAAAACAATCTGGACGAGCTAAGAGCCAGGATTCCAACACAGTGGGAAATAAGAGAGTGCTGCGCTCTCGTTTTCACCGAGACCTGGCTGTCAGACAGTGTCCCAGGATCCGCCGTTCAGCTACAGACGCACTCTATACACCGAGGAGACCGGACTGCAATAAGGCCAAAGGGGGAAGTGTGTGTGTGTTTATCAACAACTCGTGGTGTGGAGATGTACAGACTGCCTATAAGCACCTGTTCCCCAGATGTTGAGTTTTCATTGCTGAAATGCCATGCCTATCATCTATCAAGAGAATTTAGCTGTGTGTTTTTGGCTGGAATATATATAGCTCCAAGAGCTAATTCCAAGGCGGCTCTCGGCAAACTCCATGATGTCATCAGTGCACTACAGACGGTTCACACCGATGCTATATTTATCACCACAGGCAACTTTAATTGCCTGTGGTGAGTTTAAACATAAATATAGAGGTATGTGTCAATCAAGATATATGCAAGAACAGGCTCAATGATTAATTACATGGACAATTGTGGGCGTGGTGTATGAATGTTAACACTTTGTAATAATTCTTTAGTATATTACTTGTGTG
>NW_018127927.1:1426315-1441692 GCF_001952655.1 Monopterus albus
ATAATTTTTTAGTATATTACTTGTGTGGTGTAGAAGAGAATTATTTATAATCATTTACTGCTTGCAAACCAATGATGGTAAGATGATGTCATGGGGTAGGACTGGATAAGTCTGACTTCTTCCTACTCCATTCAAGCATGTACTAGGTATAAGTAAATTGATATTGGATCATGTGTATGTATGTTGTCATATCAACTGTTTTTACATGCTTGAAAGAATAAATAAAATCTAATCTAATCTAATTAGTGCGATCTATCGACTGTACTCCCCAAATATTACCAACATATGAACATTCCCACCTGGGACAAGAACACTCTGGATCATGTTTACAGTAACATACGTGATGCATACATGGCTGCACCTTGCCCCCACTTCGGATGCTCGGACCACATTTCTTTGTTCCTGTATCCAGCTTACAGACAAAGACTGAAACAAACAAAACCTATCACCAAGCAAATTAACCTCTGGACCCCAGAGACTGAAGGCACCCTGCAGGACTGTTTCGCCCAGACAGACTGGGATGTGTTTAAAGCTGCAGCAACCTCAGACGACTTTTCTGTCAGCGCAGAAGACTATGCTGAGTATGTGAATGTGTACATTAGCACTTGTGTTGACAACATTGTGCCCACCATACAAGTCAGGAGGTTCCCCAACCAGAAGCCCTGGATAAACTGTCAGGTACGCCACATGCTGCGTGCTCGCTCTTATGCATTCAGTTCAGGCAATGAGACGGAGTACAAAGCTGCGAAGTACAGACTGAGGAAAGCCATCACCAGGAGGCAGTACAGAGAAAGCTGAATGGCTTCTATTCTACTGCTGACTCCGGGCGGATGTGGCAAGGCCTGCAGCACATCACAGACTACAGGACCACCACCAGCATCATCAGCTCCACAGACAGTCTGCAGGATGACCTCAACACCTTCTACACCCGTTTTGATACCTACAGACACAGCACAGAGAGGACTCTCACACACACACACCGAGACCACCCGGCCCCCCTCCCCTCTTTACTGTCTCATCAGGCCAGGTATGCAAAGCGCTGAGGAAGATTGACCCCCGCAAGGCAGCAGGACCGGACAACATCACTGGGTGGGCTCTGAGAGCATGTGCCAACAAACTGGTTGATGTTCTCAACTCCATCTTCAACCTTTCCCTCAGCCAGACCACCGTTCCCTCCTGTTTTAAGACCACAACCATCGTCCTCCTTCCCAAGAAGAGCCCAGTCACCTGCCTGAACGACTACAGGCCAGTGGCACTGTAGTCGGAGGGTTCACCTGCAGTATGCCTACCGGCCCAACAGGGCCACCTCAGGCGCCATCGCGGCTGCACTCCCACACTCTCACCTGGAAAATAGAGACTCCTAAATCGTAGGGCTGGGCAATAAATCGATTTTTTTTGAGCAATTAACTCAAATGTTTAGTTTACATCAGTTTGTTTGAATGAGAATCGGTTTTATCTTTAACATCCGCCGATGCTCCCCTCTCGGCTCCCGTAGTTCCGAGTGGGCTCAGCCCACCCCCTGCGCGTTTGCCATAGAGATAGCATGGCAGCAAGCAGGGAAGAACCCGTTCAGAAAAAAGGCACAGTGTCATCAGTAATATGGAATTGGTTCGGTTTTGCCGTGTCAGACACAGAACAAACAACACTCCGCTGCAAAGTGTGTTTAAAGTCTGTTGCTACCATAGGTAGCAGTATGACCAATTTAATGCAGCACCTCAAACAGAGGCATGCTGCCGAGTGGGAGAGATGTCGCGCCCTACAAAACAAACGGGACAGCGAAAGCCAAAGTACACCCGCTAAAAAACAACCCACAGTCTTACAAACGGTATCCCATATGATAGGAATAGGGCCCGATGGAAATCGATCACGGAATCTGTCGCGATCTATATCGCAAAAGACATGGTGCCCATATATACTGTGGAAAATCTGAGGTTTAATCACATGCTGAAAGTTTTGGACACCAGGTATGTTTTACCAAGCCGCAAATATTTTTCTGAAGTTGCCTTGCCTCAGTGATATGTTTTGTTTGCACTTTATCAGAACTACTTCCTATCTACCGGTGCAGCTTCTGCAGTAATGCAGTCGATGTACCGGTCCGTCGTGGTGAAGAAGGAGCTGAGCTGTAAGGCAAAGCTCTTGATTTACTGGTCAATCTACGTTCCGACTCTCACCTATGGTCATGAACTTTGGGTCATGACCGAAAGGGCGCACCCTTAGAGATAGGGTGAGGAGCTCGGTCACCCGGGAGGAGCTCAGTGTAGAACCGCTGCTCCACCACATCGAGAGGAGCCAGCTGAGGTGTCTCAGGCATCTGTTTCGGATGCCTCCTGGGCGCCTTTACATGTGACAACACCACAGATGACACCAGTCACTTTTTCTTCATTCATTCATTAGGAAGGTGTTCCAGGCATGTCCCACCGGGAGGAGGCCCCGGGGAAGACCCAGGACACGCTGGAGGGACTATGTCTCTTGGCTGGCCTGGGAACGCCTCAGCATTCCCCCGGAGAAGCTGGAGGAAGTGTCTGGAGAGAGGGAAGTCTGGGCATCTTTGCTTAGACTGCTGCCCCCGCGACCCGGTCCCGGCTAAGTGGAGGAAAATGGATGGATGGATGGACTTCCCATCTACTGAATAGCAAGATGTTAAACTTGTGTTTACAGAAAACTTATTTGAAGTGTTGTGGTGTGTGTTGTGTTGTCACTGTTTACAATGGCAGGGCCAGCCATCTTTTATTTTGGCTTCTTTCTCATTGCACTTATCCCAGAAGGTAAAATCACAACAAAATAAAGTAATATTTGTTTTGAACAACTTCTTTGTCATCTGCATATTTATTTTAAGTAGGGGGGAAAAAAATCGATTTATTAAAAAAAGAAAGAAAAAAAATCGGGGATTTTTTTTTAGGCCATATCGCCCAGCCCTACTACATCGGCATACTCTTCATTGACTCCAGCTGTTCCTTTATGTTGACCTCATCTGGGGACAGGGTTAATTAATATTGACTTTTATGTCATATTCCCTTATTTTATTTTGAGGGATTATTTTACCCCCTCCCAAATCTGTGTTCTTTTATGTTCTTTTTGTAAGTGTGAGAAAGATTGTTCTCTTTTTTAAATACTTTTTCTACCATGCAGCTGTACATCTTTTCACACCAATATCATCAACATTCAGGAAAAACAAATAATAAATGAGAAGAAAGAGCATCTTAGTTTGCAGATCTGGAGCTGTCCATGGTGCTGATACAAGAAACCTTTTGTGTGTGACTGTTGTGTAATAGTTTGGAGGTGAAGGGAAACTTTTAAAGGCTCTAGAAATCAAAAGACACTTTTACTAAATAAATTGAGCAAATCAGTATTAACAAAATGGCTGGTTTAACTAAGCATTGGTTTTTATATTCCTGAGGAAGATCAACCCCCGCACCTGCTTTAAGACCACAACCATCGTCCCCCTTCCCAAGAAGAGCCTGTTCACCTGCCTGAATGACTACAGGCCTCCCTACTCTCTGGCCAGAGGTTCAGAAGTGTGAAATGTAGGACCTCCAGACTGAAAACCTCTTTCTTTCCCTCTGCCATCAGACTCCTAAACAGCTGAGGAGTTTATTACCAGGAAATACGTCATGTAATGACGTACTGACAACGTGTACTGTTTACATTCTCAGTTTGCGCATGCATAAGTGCACATTCACTGTTGACTACTGCACATACAGCTCCCATGTAGCATACATTCTCTTATTATATTCTTATATATTTATTATATCTCTTCATTTATTGCTTTAAAGTGCCTTAGATTTAGTGTTACTTATTTATTTACTTTATATTTCATTTGTATTGTGTGGCATTCATGTGGACGGGAAAGTAAGAATTTCATTGTACAGGGAAACGCTTCCGTACTGTGCATATTACAATAAACACTTTGACATGTACATGATAAAGTCATTTATACTATCTGGAAAGTGAATTATTGACAAACATCTTTAAGCAGAAAAGCATGCAAGATGGCAAATGTGAGACTTGCTATACACTAGGGCTGTCACAAATAATGGCAATATTTCAGTGTCATACTACTGACAAGCAACCGTGATGAGAAAAGAAGTTACGGATGACCACCTCTGTGCCCTTACCTAACAGAGCATCAGCAGAAACCTAACTTGTGCACTATACCAAAAGGAGGACCCCAAAAACTGAAACAAAGATTCACTTGCCTAGTGGTGCAACAACCATGGAAAATATCCTCTGCCGTGTAAAACAGCCTGCAAATACATTAGCATTTGTGCAACAAACATGCCAGAAAGAGTTTTTAGTGCCACCGGGACCATTATTACCCCTCTCCGTTCCATAGAGACTCAGGTCTGAAACCTAGACATTATTCTTTATGCTAAAATATTTAATTTTCATCTGTCTTTTACATCAACTTAGTTTTCCACCAAATATCTTGGGATGGGGCAATATATATAAATTCAATATATCATGATACAAAACCAGCACAATATATATTGTTTTGTCTAGCGATATACAGTATATTGTGTCGTCTCCATGCACAACTGACTTCATATTTTTTGTAAATACAAGAACATAAGTCAATGCAGTCATACACTGTTATAACTGAATTTTTAATTGTATGATGACCGAATCAGACTGTACACACCATATTGTGCATCAAATCATATAAAAAAAAAAAATCATATTGTCCCATCCATACAAATATCCTTTTTATGTAATTAAGGTTGTGGTTTGTGGGCCTATGGAGATTTGCATTTAAAAGATTTAACATAAACAATTTCAATATAAAATGTATATATTTTGCCTAGGCTATGATAGGTTTAATCTTTTTTTTTATAAAGGAGAAAAGATATAGCCTACTTGCATTTTTATGGCACCTCACTGCCCTTCTCTGTTCTTCTGTTTTGCATTTAACAAGTCAAGTCAAAGTGTTTATTGTCATGTGCACATAAAGATAACGCATTTACCTGTACAATGAAATTCTTACTTTGCTGTCCACAACTGTACAATTGCCAATAAACAAGTATTTAATTTGTTTTAAAACTGTCGTCTTTGGCATTTAAAAATACAATGCATGCATAATTACAATAACAATGAATTTCATGTATACAGTATAGCCTAGGACTAACACCTGACTATAATAGCCTTTGCAAAATTTGCAAAAACAACAGTGGCAAAAATGGCAGTAATATCAGTGTCAAGCCACCCTAAAATACCACAAGCGAAATTCCTTCATTGTGACACTGTGCCCTAGCTTCTGCAGCACCCATCAACAATTTGGCCCAGGCTGTCTCCACATGCACAATCACAGTTATCAGTCAAACCGGCCTTGACACTGTTGTTACAGCATAAAAGACACAATTAACTCTAATGTTTGCCTCTCTCTATTAATTTTACTACTGAAACATAAACTTGTCTGGAGGTACAACACAATGAAACTTAATGCCCACATCTTTCAGCAACAACATTTTTCACATTCTTGCAAAGCAATTTGAAAGTCAAAGTACAGCTGTAACTGCATAATGATTAATCAAGCTAGAAGGAAAATTTCTGTTAAAAAGAAAGATGAATGGCTTTTTTTTAACAGACTGACAGACCTCATTACTGATAAGCTACACCTCCTTTATCATGTGGAGTCATAAAGCACTACAGTATAGTGCTTTCAGTGTTATCTGAATGACTAAGTCAACAATCTGTTATTGCTACAGCTGATAAATGCGTCTGTATTCGATGACAATGCTAAAACAGTGATATAGACAAGCTCCTATGGAACCTATGCAACCTATGGAACAGAGATAAATGCAAAGTCAAAGTTAATTAAGCAGCTTTACGGTATTTTAAACCCTTATTAAATGTATTCAAAGGCCCATTTTGAAGAGGGAAGAGTCACTGTTTTCTGGAGCCTGTACCAATATTTAACCTCATCAGCGGAACAAAAAGGGAGAATCTATCACTGTTTTAGACAATCAATATGTTTAGTCGCACAGGACAACCACTGTGACCCATCAAGGAAGAAAGGTCACTTAAATTCAATTTTTAAGTCTATTGTATGGGACATAGCACTTCTACAGTAATGACAACCCATCATGAATAAGATGCTAATAATAACAGTGGCCTTCACTAACAGTCTCATGTAAAATCTTATTCCTGACAAGATAGATATAGAGCAAAGATGGGCAGTGATTTTTGAATATTCAAATAGTCATTAAATCTTCTTCTTCTTTCGGCTGTTCCCATTAGGGGTCGCCACAGCGAATCATCTGTGTCCACCTAACTCTATCCTCACCCCAATTAACTTCATGTCCTCTTTCAGCAAACAATAAACAAAAAAGATATCTTATCCACTTGTCTTTGTCCAATGTTGTATTTCACCTAGAAGCAGAAGGGTTCCCAAACGGTAAATTTTAATGATAAGAAAAGGTCTTCTACCTTTGGCTTCTCGTCTGTATTGACCATGACTTTCGCTAGCCAGAGGGCTGGCTAAGCTAAGCGTGCTATTGATGTTTACTGCACTCCAGTCTGCCATTCAATATGTACATGTAGGTACATTTGTAAAAAAAAAGTTCCAAATGCTAAACAAGGATACTGTTAACTATTATTAAAGACTGCATTCAATACACATCTGAACTGTACCTAAAGTCCTGTACCAAAACGAGCAGTGTGAATACATGCACCTTCAAACCCCTAGTGGTGACGCACAGCAAATTTTTTTTTCTAAAATATTCAAATGATTATCAGCTAATTTTTACAGCATTATAACGTGATGCGTATATGTAATAACTGCTGCCTGTAATAAAATTTAATGTCAATTTTTGGAGCGCAATTGTTAGGCTTTCCTCCACTTTACATGTAGAAGTAAAATGTATTTTTATATTTGGCTCAGAAAGCCAATCTGAGGCAGAGTAGGGGTGGTTCTTCACAGAATACAGGTGTGTATGTGTCTCAAACTGTGACACAGACAGAAACAGGGGGGTCAGTCTCAGGATACCACTTAATTACTAGACTATTTTGCTACAAACATTTACTCACCAGTATGGTGGGTAGTCTTCTGAGATTTAACTGCCAAATGGAAAATCTACCCACATTTGGCGCCTGTTAATTTCAGACCCTGCATGCACTTTCACACCATTTTATAAAGCCTCTGATATTTTAGACTGCATATGATGGCCTGCAGCTGCAGTTCAGATGCTAGAGGTTTTTAGTTGATTTAATTTACAAATGAGTTTATTTGTTTAAAGCTACTACCGTATGTACACTGGCAATTTATGTATGATTTTGTTTGCTTCTGTGTAGCTTTGCTGATTTTTTTCTTTAGACTTTCACTAGTTTGGTCTTTGTTGCGTTTTTAAGTGACATGTGCCAGTACTACTCAGCATTATCAGTAATACCTTCTGTGGTCACAATGAGTAGATAGAAATACCTGAGGTGTAATATGGTGTACTCAAACTGAAGAAGGTGTGCTCAGCCATTATAAGTTAATAAGTAAAAATAAATGAGAACATTCGGAGTGCAAAAGCCCCCTTTTGACTTTGTTTCCCTTCCCGAGCACACCTGACCATCCCCTGAAGCACAGCTGCTTTGAATGTCGGCTGCAACTATAGCTACAGCAACACATAACTTGTCACCTGGCACCAAAGGGAATTTTACCTTTACAATTTCCAGCCTATAAAATCTGCTTTTAATTCTACAAATAATTTAGTTTTTATGCATAGTTGCTAAGTTAACTTAAAAAGCTAAAAACAGACAGGAATAAAATGGCCCCTTAGAAAAATCTGCAGTCCTTATTTTTATTGAACTATTTCCAACAGGTCTGAAAGAGTTGTAAAGTACCACACCCATATACTGCAGATCCACCATCTCTAATGAAGACCTCACAAGTGGAGTCAGATTATGAGTCAATACAAGCAGACAGTCAAACAAAGTTAGTAATTCATTAGTGTCCACTGGCTATCACTGTCACGATTCGGTTCCGGTGCTTCCTGTCAGGCTTTTAGTTTTACGTTACTTCCTGTTTTTGTTTTTCACCTCTGTTTCGGTCACTTTACGTTCACTAATCACTTACATTTGTTTCACCTGCTCCCGATAGTCTGCACCTGTTTGCACCGTAATATAAGCAGCCTTCACACTCCTATCCCTGCCAGACTGTTCTACAGTGGTGTGAAAAAGTGTTTGCCCCCTTACTGATTTCTTATCTTTTTGCATGTTTGTCACACTGTAATGTTTCAGATCGTCAAACAAATTTATATATTAGTCAAAGATAACACAAGTAAACACATCATGCAGTTTTTAAATGAAGGTTTTTATTATTAAGGGAAAACAAAATCCAAAACTATAGATCCCTGTGTGAACAAGTGTTTGCCCCCCTGTCAAAACACTGGTTTATCGCACCTGAGTTCAATTTCTCTCACAAGTAAAAACCTTTTCGTTCAATCAGTTCGTCTGGTTTTATAATTGAGTCCACCACTAACACCGTTTGACGTCCTTATACGCCAAATCTGACAATCACACTACCTCCATGTAATCTGAAATAATGAGAATACGTCAATACCGTGCTATGACACATAGATTAAAATGCAACTGACGGTGACCTGTTACCATAACTTGTGGTGTGCACCCATGTACCATTAATAACAATGCAGCAGTGTATGTACAGTGCTTATACTGCATGTATAAAATGTACAGTATACTCTCACGTCAGCAATGAGAACTGAGAACACCTGTGTTGTAAACTATGATTCAAATGAATCAAAAACCAGTGATCTGTGCAGTCATAAACTTTCAAATGGGTTCTAAACAAAGATAAAATCCAGCTTTTATTGCATAGCTGATGTGCTGAATTTGACACGTCTTATTTCATCAGAGCAAAGGTCAAATGTTTGTGATTTTTATTGTTCATTTGCTACGCTGTCAGATTTTTGAGTACCTTTAAATGTGCTATACACGCAATATATGTTTCTTTTCCTTATTTGTCTAATTATTAATAACAGTGTTATGATACATAGGTTTTGACTGTACCTAATCATGGTCTAGGTTGAGGCAAAAAAGACAAAACGACTAACAAAAAAAAATAAAAAAACAAAAACAAACAAAAAAACTTAACACCCCATATGAATATTTTTTTATTCACACAGACACTGAATTAAGTTTTTGCACTACAGTTTCCGTGGTGCTCAAATGACAAGCAGTGTATATGTATCTTAAGGAAACTGAAAATGCTTAGGTAACATGGAATGTAAATTCTAACCTTGGCGTTTCACCATACTGTAAAAGGGCGAGGTCAGGCTAATACGTGGCTGCTGAAAATAGTGTCATCAGAGTCAACTAATATATAACAATATAAATTAAAATTTAAATTCAACCACATGTATCACCCAGTGTGTTTGAAACAAAATATGATAAATACAAGTGTCTTCATATAAATTAGGTAGCTGTTGCTGACATTTTAGCAATTCACCCTGAGGGTGGCCACAAATTCACGTAGCCTTAACGAACACAAATCGGCCGTGTCTTCCTTACCTGAATCATGGTCACGACATGGCATGGATTTAGCAGATATATCACAGTCTTGGTCGAGAATTTGAACCCAACCTCCACCCCAAAAGTCAAGCAGAGGGCAACCAGCAACAGGTTCTTTCCCAGACTATCCTCCTTTGCCCGTATACAGTCTTTCCCCACCACTGTGAACTCTTTGGAGACATTTATTTTCTTCAGTGCCAGGCCAATCTCCACCAAGGAGATGAAGACGATGACCAGACTTTCACTGATGCGCTGCTGGGGCGCAATGAAGGCGGCACACTTAGACCCCCCGTTGCCTTCAAACTTGGGGTCCACCCCGCCGTAGATCCAGTCTAGCAAACTGTATATGTTATATCTGGACATATTCCCTTTCCGGTGTCGAAAAAGATACGAACAAGATGGAATAAAAGACGTCACACCGACTTCTTGGCGAAACATGAACTGCAAGATTTCCCTTTCGTGGTTGAGAGGTAGACATGTATCCACCACCTTGGTAGCTAAATTGCCACGCTACCTCATTTACAGACGGATGAGGAACTTCAGCTAGCAAGAGGCAACTGTGGTCAAGACTACCCGTAGCTACTGCTGGTTGTGGTTTTTGTTAATGGCAAGGCTCTCTCGCGCTTCTGTCACCTCCCTCACACATTTAGAAAATAATCAGCTAAGTTAGCTGAACAAACACAATGGATACATAGTATAGTCATGTCAGGTTAGAACGCAGTTTGCCGTTAGCAACGTCACCGACGCCGAAAAACCAGCTAGCGTAGCTATCAACGCTACCTTAACAGTGTAAACTGAAGGACTGCTGTGGTATTACACATACCCCGAGTTTAGTCTGTCAGGCTGAAAACAGCTTGCATTTACGCAAAATAGGTCGGTGGCCTTTCAAGAAACAATAACAATACCTACAGATAGTAAGTAAAGGAGCCCCGTTTTTCTGCTTGTTGATTAGTCTAGCTAATTACTTGTTGAATGCAGACAACTGCAATCTTATGTGCACATTGCAAAAGAGATCCTGCTACGAGCTTTATAATTAAGCATCGTAGTTCCGAAACGTGAGTATGGCAGCAATACTGTATGTCACATATGGTATTTAAGACTTTTACTGAATGTTCAAATGAGGCGTAATGCCTTTAGACGAATCGTTTTGTTGTTGTTTTTTACTTCAATGATAATCTTATCACACTATTTACGATGCCGAAGAGACAAATCTGAGGGCATTAACGTACCCCGATAAACAAAAGAGTAATCTCTACACACGTGACGCTTGGTAACGGTGCGTTCATGAATTAACTGGAAACTTGTTCCTTCTGCGTTTAGGTGTATGAAGACATGGTAATGTTTCTATTGCTGCCTAAGTCTCCAATGCCTCATCAGCATGGGGGCTCCTCAGCCATATCACTGTTACTGGAATTTCACCACACACTGGACTAATGAGAAACTGTATTATAATAGTAAGGTAGGTAAAATGATTTTATTCCTCATTTTGATTTATAAAGTGTGTGACTCACTGATGTAATCCTGCTACAATTGCACTTTTAGTGCAATATTAATTATCTGATGCTATCACTTTGCAGGCATTACTGTAAACCTGTATGCATACATACATTGGTCATATTTTGTATTTCTGAGACCACACACACTGCCTCTTAATTGCCCTGTGTCACTTGATAGTAACTGTGTGATGGGAAACAGCCCTCATCATGGATATTTATTTACATGTCTCTTCTCTAAGTGTTTAGTACTTTCAACTGTCCTTACAAATGCATGACACCAAAAACAAATAAACCAAAAACTAGATTATTTCCTCATGTGTATCTTCTAAAATATGGACAAAAAAGATCAATGGCCATGGCAATAGGAAGGTTGTACAGTTGAATTCAGAAGTTTACATACACTTAGGTTGAAGTAATTTTTTAACCACTCTACAGATGTGATGTTAGCAAACTCTCATTCTGTCAAGTTGGTTAGAACTTGTACTTTATACATGACACAAGTAATTGTTCCAACAGTTGCTTACAGATATAATGAATTCTAAGTGAAATAATCTATCAAACTCCCCCAGGTATGCTCATATTACCCCGGTTCTTCATTCCTTACACTGGCTCCCAATACAGTACAGAGTTAAATTTAAGACGTGTTTATTTGTTTTTAAGGCTACCCACGGACTCGCTTCGCCGTACCTGTTGGGCCTTCTGTCCAGGTACGCTCCACGTAGAGCCCTTCACTCCTCAGAACAATTGTCCCTGGTTGTCCCACGAGCTCGATATAAAAAAATGGGGCAACTGTTCTTTTGCTGTATATGGCCCCAGCCTCTGGAATTCCCTTCCTCTAGAGATACGGTTTAAGACTGAGTTAAGTCGGCTTTAAAAACCCATTTCTTTATGCAGGCTTTTTATGCTTAATCCGCTCTCACATCCCCTGTTAACGTTGTTTTATCTTGTTGTGCTATGTTACTTCTACTTTGGCATGATACTTTTATAATTCAGTTTTAGAAATCTGTGTTTTAATGTGTTTAGCTTTGATTGTTTTAGCATGGTTTACATTTGGTATATGTGTTTTATTGTGCAGCACTCTGGGCTCCTTAGAGTTGTAGAGTGCTATATAAATAAAGTTTATTATTATTATTATACCACAATTCCAGTGGCTCAGAAATGTACATATACTTACAGTAGTTGACTGTGTCTTTAAAGTGCCCATGACATGCTTTTATGTGTTTTCTGACTTATCTACAATGTTACAGTGATGAATTGTCATCTTAAACATGACTGAAAGCTCAAAAAACAAGGTGTATCCATGTCTTTGTATCTCTATGAAGAATCAGCTTGGTTTATACAGGTCTTGTGAACTTTCACTGGCAAGATTTTTTTCCAGCTATGTAAAGTCCTAGGCAATAGTTCACAGATTTCCTTGAATGGTCATTAGCTCCAGGCAGTTGTACGTTCATACGAGCTTACCTGACATCCACCAGTGCCATATTGAAAGTAGGATTTTTTCGACTGCACACAGTTTTGTGGATATATTTTCCCTCCTGCTGCCTGCACTATGACCAGAGGATGTGGAGAAGAATACAGGGTCTGAGGTTACTGCTTGTCTGGGAATGTTCATGTACAGGGACTCACTGTTTTACCTGACCGGGTCTAACCTACAAGCAGCCGGCTAGTGAAGCCCCCTGGGGCATTGAGTGATCAGCTGTTCAATGCTGGATTCCCCCAGAGCACAGTACCTGTTTGTTTTGACAGCTTGAAGCCAGTGTGTCTGTTATATGTGATGTGTTGCTGGTTAACCAGTGGATTCTAATGAGCAATGATGTTATTGTCGTTGCAAAAATACCTGTTGGGATTCTATGAGGTCACCTGTAATGTGAGGGATATGTGGGAGAAGACGTAGTGATCATGGGTCAGATTTACTGGCCTCGAAGTTTTCACTATTCGGTAGGATGTAATGGTAAGTAGAAAAAATCATGCTGCATGCCTGTTAATGTGTTGTTTCTGTAGAGAGAATTGTTGTAAGGCTGGAGAAGTTACTATGTCTGCATTATGCCAGTTAAAATATGGGGTTTCTCAATTACCCACTTTGTTTAAAGTGCTACAAATCTCTTTTCATTGGTACATTTACCATTGTTTACCCAACTATGGAGCAGAAATTCAAATGAATTAATGCTATTGCACTGTCCACTTTCATATTCTGTTTTGATCATGTCAGGTAGGATTTAAGATACTGTCACTGTCAAAAAAGTATCTTATTTGTCAAAAGTTTTTTTGTTTATGCATTGTTGTAGCTTCCTGACTGGCAATAGGAGTTGTGTGCATTCACAAACTATCCTCTCTTTTTCAGGAGGAGGCTTGGCTTGTGATATTGGGTTTTATCATTTTTAAATTATTACAGGTTGTTTGGAGTTATGATGGATGCAAGATTAATCTAGAAGTATCTAAGATGAAACATTAAATGGCTGAAAATGAGCATGCCATGGGCTCTTTAAACAGCTTGAAAAATTCCAGAAAATGATGTCATTAGAAGCTTCTGACATCATTTGAGTCAATAGGAGGTGCACCTGTGGATGTAGTTTAAGGTCTACCTTCAAACTCAGAACCTCTTTGTTTGACACCGTGGAGAAATCGAAAGAAATCTGGTTCATCCTTGGGAGCAATTTCCAAATGCCTGACGGTTCCACGTTCATCTGTTCAAACAATACTAAGCAAGTATAAACAGCAATGGACAATGCAGCCATCATACTGCTCTGGAAGGAGACATGTTCTGTCTCCTGGAGATGAACATACTTTGGTCTGAAAAGTACAAATCAGTCCCACAACAACAGCAAAGAACCTTGTGAAGACATTGGAGGAAACAGGTACCAAAGTATTTATATCCACAGTAAAACGAGTCATATGTCAACACAACCTGTAAGGCTGCTCAGCAAGGAAGAAGCCACTGCTCCAGGACTGCCATAAAAAAGGCAGACTGTGGTTTGCAGCTGCACATGGGAACAAAGAAATGTCCTCTGGTCTGATGAAACAAAAATTGAACTGTTTGGTCACAGTGACCACTGTCATGGCTTGGGTAAAAAGGGAGAGGCTCACAGGCTGACCTAAAGGGGGGGGGGACACTTCACAAAATAGGTGGCACCACGAGTAAGGAAGATTATTATCTGGATATATTGAAGCAACATCTCAATACAGTGACATCAAGGTACTGGAGTGGCCATCACAAAGACCTGACCTCAATCCAATAGAAAATTTGTGGGCAGAACTGAAAAAGCAAGTGTGAGCGAGGAGGCCTACAACCCTGACTCAGTTCCATCAGTTCGGTCAGGAGGAATGGGCTAAAATTCTAGCGACATATTGTAAAAAGCTTGTGGAGAGCATCCTCAAACATTTGACCCAAGTTAAACAATTTAAAGGCAATGTTATCAAATACTAACTGAGTGTATGCAAACTTCTGACCCACTGGGAATGTGATGAAAAAATAAATCCTTATTATATCCTATTATTCTGACATTTCACATTTTTAAAATAAAGTAGTTATTGGGCCTAAGACAGGGAATGCTATTAGGTTTAAATGTCAGGTGTTATAAAAAACCAAGTTTAAATGTATTTGCCTAAGAGGTATGGAAGCTTCTGACTTTAACTGTATGATTTGGATTATGATGGAACCCAAATATTTCCTTTGAAATCATTTAATTAGATGTGTGGAAAAGGGAGCAAAGTGTAATTGGAGTGAATCACAAAATACATACTTGGCAAAATGAAAGTCCTCTCATTTGTAAACTGGTTTCCTCCATGCTCATTTGGCATTGTGTATCCATTGTAGTAGGAAGTAATGATGTTTAAACTCTTCATGGTAATTGGTGGAAATTCCACCTCCTCTTGCATGTTTGCAAGGGGAGATGGAGTGGACTGGACAAGAGTGCAGGAAATGGGCCGACATGAAATGTTGAGGGAAGGTACAAGAGAAGTGAGAAAGCACTGGGATGTGTTTACACTGTCTGCTTTGGTTGGCCAGTGCTCTGTTAGTGTTGGGATGTGTGTAGCACTCAGTGTAGTGCAGGGTCTATCTGAAAGCAGGTCCAGCATTTTTGCAAATCACTCTGTGCTTAAATATTGTAATTGAGGCCAAAAATGCTTTACTGTGCGCAGTAAGAAATGTGTTGTATTTTGGTTATACTAGTGTTATAGTTAAAAAAACTGAAGCTCAGTGTGTAATCAGTTTCGAGCCTCACAAAATTATTGTATAAATAAGATGAAATTTATGTGAAAAATGATTTCTTAATGGAAAAATTCATTGATCGTATTTTATTATTAGAAAATGGATGGTATGCTCCAAACAGGTTGCTGTGGTGAATCAGGCCTTCATTCAGAAAGTAGACA
>NW_018127927.1:1441728-1448022 GCF_001952655.1 Monopterus albus
CTTTCCCATTACCCATAAACGGATCCAATTTTCAGCATTCTTAAAGGGTAATCCTCATAAGGGAAAAAAACTCTGACTTGGTTTAAAATCCAGTGTTAGCTATAAAGTCCAGATCTCACTCCAGAATGTGGAGCGCAGCAGAAGGAAGGTTAAAGATCAACTGTCCTCTCAGCACTTCATTTTGAGGAATAAAAAACGGCGCTTGTCTCATTGTATGAGATGCTGAACTTCTTAGGGGGAAAACAAAACAGTCAGATAGTAACTTAGTAAAAACAAAACAGCTGCACAGCTCCTGTTATAAAGAATAAATATTTTACAGCTTCTTTAATATAATTTATGTGAAAAGGCTGTTATTTTCTTTACATTAGCCTCTGTTTTCTCCAGTGTAAAATACACAGTTTTGATATTTAGTTTTTAAAAAACAAATTTACCCATATGTCAAAAAACTTACAGCCATACATTTTTACTTTATTTTTGTACTTTTTTGTTTTGTTAGATTTATTTTGTGTCATTTGTTTTTCTTAGGTACCCTAATCATGTTTGGTTTGGTTAACAGGTGACAGATTTTTATATTCATAATAAAGACAAGTCGTCCCTGAAAAAAGGGACTATTTTAAGATCATACAGAGCTGCATCAGTTTCTAGTCCCCGAGTCAACCCAAAGCACTAGAATTCAAAATTGGTTTGACTTTCCACCTTTACATACTGCATAATATTATAAGCCAAGTGTTGTCACTGCTGAATTGACACCCTTGTTCAAACATAAAATGAATTATATCTAACACAAAAACATACATACACAAAATCCTGTATCACCTTTGTCAGTGTTGTCTGTAATGCTCCGAATGTTCTGGATACTATAAGCTTATGTCTGAACTTGGGGATAAAACTTAACACCAAAGATTCACACCACAATCTTCATACATGAATTTTGAATTTGAATCTGCAGTACAGTTTGGAATCTCTTTCCAAAGAACAGGCCTTTACTCAGTGTTGTGTCACCAGGGGGCGATATTACCATTTTCCCTCCATGTCTGAGTTGTCCCTGTGTTCAGCATTCATGCCACATGCAGACATATCTGACAGAGAACCACTCCATTGCAGATCCAAACCTTTTAGAGACAAACATTTTAAGTGGTTCTTGCTCTGTAGCTGTTTAATGTGCACTAATATGAAAGACTGCAAACAGTATTTCATTGTCATATTCAGAATCATTTTCATATTGCACTACCAACGCATTTAGAGCCAGATCAGCTCTGTGCAGCTGCCAAACCACATTTGGAATGCTGACATAAAAATCATTACACGTCATTATAGCTTAACATAAATGTTCACAGTGATTTTGTTTGTTTTGGTTTTGCTTCCATTTATTTCATTAGAATTCATATTATAGGATTGATTGGATTTCTCTGTTTCTGGCCCGTTAAGTTATATACTCTTGTTTATTAAATATTGATTCAATCATTTTATTTTACTAGGTCTGCCACAGCAACAATGGACCTGGAAATTAGAAAACAAAATAAACATCACCTACAATGGACTGGCAACCTGTCCAGGGTGTACCCCGCCTTTGCCTGATTGCCAGCTGAGAAGCCGAGATTGTTTGTGTAGGTTTTCTTCATTCTCATATCAAAAACATTTAAATAATGAATTCCTAAGAGGTCTTGTTAACATAAATGCCTGGCAGCAAGCTCACTTTTGCTAATTAGGGTGCAGCTATTTTATAAAAGACAGATGTAGACAGCTGTCCCAAGGAGGTGGCATTCAAATGGACAACAAATAAATGCATCAGCCTGGGAAGTTTATGTTTGTCAGAGTGGTGGGAAAATCAATGGACTCCTGCGTGGGCGGCTGCACTCTGATTGGCCAGCTGTCTGCGCCGTGGAGAAGGACTCAGTCAAGGATATTAATCTAAACATCAGTCATGCATGGGGAACACCCCATAAGGAGAATAATCTTGCTCATCCATGCATCTCCTGCAGGAGGTGGGGAGGGGCACTCTGAGGAAGGGAGCTGAAAGGGGAAGTATGTCAGGCTATCATCTCAGGAGATGTGATGTGGGCTCACTCTAGGCACATGTGCAGTAAAACCCAAACTGAAGATGCTGGCACCATCAGAACTGAAATGTGCTCATACTGTGTTCCTGTGTGGGAAAAGAAGAAAGATCCATAGCTGAGTTATATGTTAATGTAATTCATCTTATTGCAATCTAATCCTGCAGCCATTCTAAGTAGCTGGAAATATTAAAATTCTGGAACAGTCCATTTTCTTATTACCTGCAACATGCTGCTTTTTATTTTCTCTAATCATCTTTATAAAATGCCTCCGCTGACTCTCTGGTTCATTACATCAATAACGTGATGTTCATTTGATGCCCATGTAACATTTGTCTTTGTTCAAGCGCACGTTTCCTGCTCACTGAAAGCAAGTATGCAAGTAGGCTTTTCTTTAGGTCAGAACATATTTACAGTGGGTACGGAAAGTATTCAGACCCCCTTAAATTTTTCACTATTTGGCCGTGGCTACATGTTACGTGTTTCATAACACTACGTGTTACATAGTGTGGTTACAATTCATGGAGACCACGCCCATCCCATAGAAACAACACATGCTAGTCGAGATTTGGAGCACACCCAACTTTTCATGCTAGTTTAGATCAGTGTTTCTCAACTGGTGCCACCCTGGGACCCACTTTCCAACCCACTTGTCAAGTCGCGACCCACCAGTACAATATTTCAAATAAATTTATTAAATTATAAAGCATTTCTTTAAAAACATAGTCAGTACAGCCTTTGTGTCAGATTTTTCTGCCTGCATTGTGGACATGTTACTCAAAAACACCACAACTGTTGCATAACACAACATAAATACAACAGTCGAATAACACAACAGGGTGCTGTATATCTATACAACTGAATGCAGAACTGCAAACACACCATGATAATACTTTATAGTCTCTTTTCACTTAACATTTAAACAAGATTTTATTTTACAGTGAAATAATGTGTTGTGGCTAGAATGTGATACTGACTAAATTAATTCAGCCAAATCATCCCAATTTAAATAATCATTTAATATTACAATTATTCTGAACAGAGTAGTAGTTGAATAGGTAATCTGGTAGTTAGGGAACAGAGAACAGAATCACTCGTCCTGCAATGGGATAGGTACAGTATTAAATAAGAAGATTATCACAGCGCTATAGTCAGTCTTGGCCACCGGGTCCAGTCAGTCTAGAGTTCGTTTCCCCTACCCCCCAGGCCTGGGTCTGTAGGAGCACACAGTACTGTCACAGCCTTCTTCCTCCCTACACCCTTCAGCCTCACAGTTTTATCCACAGTTTTTCTTAGGCTGTTAGTCAATTTATGAACTTAGCTTCCTGTCTCCAGTTTTAGGAGACAACACACTGAGATATACTCAAAAACAGGAAACATCTTGGCCAAATTATATAAGCCCATTGTTCAGCTCACATGAACTTAAAAGTGAACCCATAAACACTATTCTATTACATAATCCATATTAACATGTAACTTAAACCACTACAAATGCGATAGCTGTGGTTGTCCTTTAGTTTTGACAAGCATTTCAATGTCTGGGCTGATATTAGACAGAGCTACACTCAGATCATGTTCAGTGTCCAACCTGTTCCTTTGCTTTGACTTGAGCTGTACCGAAGTGGAGAAGCCACTTTCACACAGCTACTGTAGGTTGTTGTGAACAGTAGGATTGCTTTGACTGCCAATGTAGCAAGGGAGAGATACTCAGACATCAGGTATTTGCACCAGAAATGGGGGAGGCTTACCTCATCAAATTTCTTTCTCAGCATCTGGTCACATGACAGCTCGACCATCTGAATCTCCTTGCTGCTTGGCAACACAACCCTTTCCATGTCGATTCCAAAGGGATCTCTTATCCAGTGACTATTGTTGTGTTTCTCTGGAAAGCAGTCCTCAAAGCGAGCATGTAGACTGGTCAGATGCGCAGTGATAGTTATTTTCAGGGCATTTTTGGCCGCTGTATTTACTGTAGCTCTCCTGCTGCGTGGCAAGTGTTGGGAAACATGTCAAGTCTGTTTTTAGTCAGTGATTTATCCACAACCTCAACTTCTTTTTGAAGGCAATGACTTTGTCATTCTGTTCAAAGATGTTGTGTCCTCTCCCCTGCATAGACAAATTTAAAGTGTTGAGGTGCTCGAACACATCGGCAAGATACGCAACGCACACGAGCCAGAGTTCATCACTGAGCATCTCAGTGTACGGGGAGTTATTGTGTGAGAGGAAAGCGCCAATTTCATGTTTAAGCACGTAAAAACGTGACATTACCTTTCCCCTCGAAAGCCAGCAAACGTCTGAACGATACAACAACTGGATGTGCTCTGATCCCAGGTCTTTGCACAGCTGTGTGAAACAGCGGCTGTTCTTGGCACTGTTCTTGGTTTAATGTAGTTCACTATTTTTATGGCATCTTTCAGTGTTGTATCAAGCACTGGCACCATATCCTTAGCCACCAGTGCTTCTCAGTGAAGAAAGCAGTGAGTCCACGTCACATTCAGCACTTGCTCCAGGATTTTCTTCACAACTCCTGATTTTTTTCCACTCATGGATGCTGCGCCATCAGTTGTTACCCCCACACAATTGTCCCAACGCAGTCCCACAGAGTCCAAAAACAAATAGGCTTGAATCCGTGCTGAGGTCTGTTGTTTTATGTTGGCTGACATGTCTTCAATGCACTACATTATGGTGTCATTAGATAGCGGTATGGTCTTCAAATTGTCCACTGCTGACAGGCCTAATACCTCTCTGACCATATCCAGGGCCGCAGGTAAGATGAGTTCCTCTGCTATTGTATGTGGCTTCTTGGCCTTTGCTATGTGTTGAGCTACAAGGTATGAGGCCCGTAGTGCCTGCTCTGATTTGGAACATGGACAGCAGTGTCTTCTGGGTGGTCCTCAGGTCCTGAAGTAGTCTTTGAAAGTAGTTCAACTGGTTTATCTTTGTAAGCGGCGTGTTTTGTTTCTAAATGGTGTTTGAACTTGGACAGCTTCATACTTTCTTGTGCCAGTACTTCACTGCATATCACACATTGACGCTTATGTCCATTTTTATCATCTATGTAAATAAATCCATGCTTAACATAGTTCAAATCATATTTTCACTTCACCATCTTCTTAACATGTGGACCTATCTTCAGTGAGTGTACACTGTCAACCACCAATCAAGGCTTGTCACGGCAAAGTTAGGCCTCTGCATATCACGCATGCACGCATTTCAAAACAAAAGCCCCACATTAGATACTACCTAAGCATTTGAATCCACAACATTTTTATTTTATTTTTTTCACCATGTCTCTGTAATCCACCTACAACATAGCCGTGAGCCACCCTGTGACAAACACTGGTTTAGAGCATTGGGGATATTACTACACTTATGTCATGTTACACATGACACGCAGTCTACTGTTATATCTATCCAATGCACCATTTGGAAAAAGCGGCCCATATAAAATTTTAATATCTGCCCCCTCTGCCATTTGTATTAAATGGCGGAATTAGGGCAAATGAGCTAATTCTGCTGTTAACACTACAAACTGCTGCTGCCACCTCTGATTTAGCAGCTAATTACATACAACCGACAAAATCTCCAGGATGGTTCTCTGGAGGAATAATCGCATTTGGCGCCTCTCCCAACATCTAGAAATTTTCCATGCTGCCTTTTTCACCGGTCGCCCTCAAACACAAACTCCAAGATGCAAAGAGGAACCTTTTCCGCCTTGTCTGTGGCCTGGGACCACAGTGACTACCTAAACAGGTCTCCTGCTATGCCGCCCAGTAAGCCATTAGACTTTGAGTTCAACAAGCAAGGTATTTGATTTGATTTGATTTGATTTGATTTATTCTTTCAAACATGCAGAACAAATGACATCAACACACACACATAATTACACAAGCCAACCACTGCTAATCAAGAATCAGTTTGCTTATACCAGCACATGTTTGAATGGAGTAGGAAGAAGTCAGACTTATCCAGTCCTACCCCAGAACATCATCTTATACAAAAAATTTCATGCATCATTGGCTGCAAGCAGTATCTCTACATAGTTGATTCTCTTCTTCACCAACAAGTAATACACAGAAAACTTAAAACAGAGTGATTCCTTCATGATTTTTGATTAAATCTCTAATTCTTGCATATATCTTGAATGACACATACATTTATATTTATATTTAAACTCCTCAGTTCTAGTACTGTTTTTCATGTCCACACTTAAATCATTCCATAATTTGACCCCACTTAT
>NW_018127927.1:1448153-1449957 GCF_001952655.1 Monopterus albus
GTCAAATAACTTTTAATCCATTTCAGAACCATTCCTCTGATCCCATATTTTTCTAACTTATCCATTAATAATTCATGATTGATTTTGTCAAATGCTTTTTTTAGGTCAATAAATATTCCCATCATGTATTTCTTCTCATCTGTAGCACTTGTAATGTCCTCCATCAGGTCAGTAATGGCCAAGGATGTCGATCTTTTCGACCTAAAACCATATTGGCAATCAAAGAGGATTTTATGTCTATCAATAAATGTGTCTAATCTGTTATTAAAGAGTTTTTCCAGAATTTTTGAAAATTGTGACAACAGAGAAATCGGTCTATAATTTGTGAAGTTGTGCTTATCACCAGATTTATACAGTGGAATAACCTTTGTTATTTTCATATTATTGGGGAACTGCCCAAGTCGAAACGACATGTTAAAAATATGGGTTAATGGTTTGCATATCCCCTCAATTACCCATTTAACAGTTGTCATAGTGATACCATCACTATCACTAGATGTTTTGTTAACACATTTATTCACTATCTCTATAATTTCCTTTTCAACTATGGGCTTCAAGAACATAGAACTCATATTCCTTTCGATTGTTTTATTATTTATAATGACAGATGTATCATCTGTACAAATGCTTCTTGCTAAACCAGGACCAACATTCACAAAAAACCTATTAAACTTATCTACTACATCCTCCAATCTATTAACCGGTGTATCATTATCCATAAAATATTGAGGGTAGTTACTCTTTCTAGAACTATTTCTAATCAATTTATTTAATATATTCCAAGTACCTCTCATGTTATTTTTTATTATCCTCTAATAATTTAGAATAATATAGTTTCTTACATCTCCTCAAAATCTCAGTTAATTTGTTCTTGTATAACTTATATCTTTCTTCCGCCTTCTTTGATCTGTCCTTTATGAATTCCTTATATAACGCATTCTTCTTTTTGCATGCATTCTGTAATCCCTTGCTCATCCACGGTCTCCCACTGTAATTCCTTTTATCTTTATACTGCTTACGAGGACAGTTCCTGTCATATACATTCTTAAATATATTTAAAAATTGCTCATATGCTTTATCTAAGTCATCCTCACTGTAAACTGGTTCCCAGTTTTGCCCCAAGAAATCATCTTTTAGCCTCCTTATCGCATGTTCATTAATCACCCTCCTGTAGAAAAAATTTGTTTTAGGCCTCTCTTTTCTATACTGGCCCTCATAAACCACAAGGTAAGTTTAATATTCAAGGTAAGCTTGTGCTAACATAGAGTGAGTTTTGGAATGGCTCTGCTCTGTTGTCTGTTCAGTATTGGCTTAATGGGAAACTCAAGGATATGGTGGCACACAAACTAAGTCATCACATATCCATCACAGATTTCACATTCGGCTTTGCATTAGAGAAATAGCTCCATTCAGGTTAATGTGGCATCTTAATTTACTATTTTAATTACATATACTGTAAAATACTGAATGTTCTTCAGTTTATGCTGTTGCTGCACTTGCATATCCATGTACTGAAGGTCATCTGTTGTTTAATGACATGAATAACATTAAATTGTTAGATATTAGTGAATCAGTCAGATAATTATTAGACAATGTGTTGAATTAAACATATTAGTAATGCAATTTAGTAAGATTCAAAGTCTGCTCTAGTCTGCTTTGTTTCAAGGTTAGCAGACAGTGTTGATTCTGAAAAGTGAACCATGACACCAATTGTTTTGTATTAAATCTTGTGTTAGAATATTATGTCTGACTGAATGTCTTAGCTAAACACCACGTGACAGCACACACACACACACGCACACAC
>NW_018127927.1:1450179-1457948 GCF_001952655.1 Monopterus albus
CACACACACACACACACACACACACACACACACACACACACACACACACACACACACACACACATTGAAATTCCTCATTTTGTTATGACTATGTAAAATCCAGTTGCTCCAAGCCTGTGGAGCTCTAGATAAGAGATGGAGTCTGCAGACTGACTTCACCTGTGTAAGGGGTTAGCCCAAAACTTATAAATGTATTAGGCTCTGTGTTTCCGGGGCTCTCCCTTTTTTCCAGCAGCCTGCATAGGGATGCCTGGAAGGGGGAGCCACCTGAGTTGTGTTTTGTAAATTTGCTTGTGGTTTAAATAAATCAGCACTAAAATGAAGAAAGATGGACTCCTTCGTTATTCAGATCTGTCCAATAAAAGAACTGGGGTGTTACAAAATGAATAAAGACCATTTGCTTTATGGCTTAAATTTTCAAGAGTTTAATATGCTTTAATTAATAATTAAATGTTGCTTACAGTAGTTGATGTGTGTGTGTGTGTATGTTACTTTTGGTTTGGGTTGTCTAATGTAATTCTGGTGGGGGTTAAGATCATTATTGTCACCATACCTCTTTGTTGAACTTGTGCATGTTTGTCTGCAGGAAGTGACACACCCAGGCCTTAGATGCAAGGTATCAACCTTGTATATTTTTCACAGATAATCCAGTCTGTGTGAGTTGGCTGACTGAAATGCATCATAAGTGCCCCCAGCTGGCTGCAGTGTAATTGGGTCATCCCCTGTGCAGAACTGCATGTTTGTGAGACTGAAAACTCCCCTGAGTGTCTTTCGGTGGACCAGACTGTTACTGGGAGCTTCTCTGTAATGTTTTTGATTAACTGAAGTCAGCGGCTCACTTTGCCAAACACTTAGTCACAGTAACAGACACATGAAAGCACTTTAGCTTTATTCACTGTAAAGAACAGGAGACAGTTTGTCAGTAGCCCCACAAATAAACCTCAGTAATAGAAAGGTGGACACAATCTACAAATGTTAAAAACAAAGGGGAACCATCCTTCATGTTTGACAGCATTTCCCTGCACCACCCTAAGTGGAGATATACCAGCTTATTCCTTCCCTACTGTATACAATGTCCTGTTTACACATCAAGAAGAGGGTCAGCACAAACCCTATGAGCCCCTTACAATGTCAGAATGTCAAATTAGCCCTATTTGCATGTTCAGACTTAGCATCCATTGTGTTACTGTAATTGCTGAAGTCATGTGTTTGCACAAATGTACTTTCTTCCATGCATGAATGACTTGCATAGCTTTTAACTGGGCTTTTTCCTGAAAATGAAAGCAGGTGTCTTGTGATGTCAGGGTGCTGCTTCTGTGAACAAAAATATCATCTTTACTTCTAGTAATGTGCATGTTGTTGCAATTATCTTTTGTATTATTGTTTTAATTACCATTTTCTAGCAACAAAATGATAATTCAATGATTTGTAATGAGGATTGTGTTCTCATTCTGTCTGGCAGGGTAAAGCTGTTGGTTAGAAAATAGCATTCACCTCAACTAAATGTCTTTTCTTTGTTAGTGATCAGGGAGATAAGCACAAGAATTGGGTAGCTCAGAAACACAAAGCATTATGTGCTCCTAGAGCTGGTATGAGCAATAGCACTACATGTACAGTACAATGGATTGTTTCATTTATCATAGCAAGCACAAGAAAATGAACACCCTTACTGTATGTGCAGGGCTTTGGAAAGCTCATTTTACCTGTTCATGTGTAGGTGAAGGCACCTACAGGGCACACAGGACTGGATCAGGGCCAGACGGCTACAGTACCCTTGATGGTCTGTGGACAGAAGCAAGACGGGTTCATTCCAAATACTTACTGCTTTGTTCATGGCCTTGTACAGACTTTAGGAGATCAAAATTTAGATTTTTTTTAAATAATTTTGGGACACCTTTTCATCTGTTTGGATTGCAGTTCTACCTCAGGCTTGTTGATAGTTTATTATTGATAATACAATTTTTTAGCAGGTTTTTAATAAAAAAAGGACAGAATTTTATGGTTATAATGCTAAAATCATTTATGAGCTCAAAAGGGTGAATTGTCACAGCACCTTCTGGCCAAAGTTCACCTCAATAGCCCTGAAACATGTTTACATGTTACCCTGTGCAAAAGCAATATGTTAGCCTAACTACAATATCCCAGCCTTATTGTGTATTCATCAGTAGTTTTCATAGCCAAATTCAGTCTCTTAAATCCTGACCCTTAAAATGCCTGTTGTCATTTCAGAAGCCATTTGGGACATTTAGTAGGCAGGAATCAATGAGTGTTCAGTAACTGAAGTGCAACATTAGGTAAGATACAGTAAACAGTGACCTCACAATACTTCTATGTTATGTTTGTGTCAAATGTACAGTGGTCATAGATACCCAGGAGTTGCATTTTTATGCCAAACTTCACAGAAATATCACAAATGTTTTCAGGTGGCTGTAATTTCATGTGAATGTGTGAAACATACTCTAATTTGTTCCTTGTAGGATGTCCTCACACAGTACTGCTTGACCCCCCCCCCCCCCCACAAAAAACCCAACACGAACAGACAAAAGCAAACAAAATAACTTGCATGCACAGTCCCCACAATTGCACAGAGAATAGCCAAAAATCAAATCAAATGAGCCTCTAAAGGAACATCAGATGAGTCCACTGTCTTGAAAACATGCCCCTCTGAGGCTGGAATGTGACCAAGAAAGGCCTTATAACTCCAAGACAGTTACAATGTCCTTTTAATCCCCATTTCCATTTGCTACATCTCATACAGTAAGCACATGAACAAGAGGGAAACATACAGAGTCCAGTCAATGAGCATAATAGATTGCAACTTCCCGAGAAAAACACAGAGTCCACTAAGTTCCTGGAGCTGTCTTTGTGGAGGAAGTCTAATATCGCACTGTGTGGGGGACATGCAATGGCACTGTTTGAGGGAGAACACAGTGTGAACAACTCTGTTTGCAAACAGCTGCTAATTCACAGTTAGGTTTGAAAAGTGCACACAAGGTATTGAATTTGTAATAGCTCGATGAATATCTCTACTGTACATTGTTAAAATATAACACATAGTGTTACAGAGCGCAGTGTAGACAGCGGTACTTACAAATGTAAAAATAAATGATGTGACATCATTATTCACAAAAACTATTGGAATTGCTTTTACAATATCTACAAATTCACAACTTGGCAGCACTATTTTGAGCAATTAGGTTTTAGGCATTTAAGTTGTTTAGTTAGTCTATTTGTCTACGGCTTACCCATCGAGAGATTTTTATCAATGCTGTAGAGGTTATGTTGTGTAAAACATATTTAATGCTGCACTGAATAGCATAAATATAGTCATAGTAATATATTCTTAACATACTATAGCGTATAAGATGACGTTTCTGCTGAAGTTGACTCTGGCCCTGTAAGGCGAATGTTTAGCACATGAATAATGACAATTATGACCAAAATTAAATGGCAACATTACAGTTGCCATTTAACCTTCACGAATCAAGATGCTAAAGTTCTGAATTACCACAGATTTTTGTCCTAATATGCCAGTTGTACACATACTGTTTTATTACAGTTTCTTTTTTTTTAAAATGATCAGCAGTTCTTATTTTTGCTCTTGTGCATGTTTTCTTTGCTGTGGCCTTTCAGTTAGCTGTCTGAGCAGTTTGGATGGCAGAGATTCTACTGTGTTAAGAAATTGCAGTTGCATGGGCCTGTAAGGTTGTTAGCAACAACAATAAAAAAATTTAACAATTTGGACACATCAGAAAACAGGTGGACAGTGGACAGACTGAAATGGGCATGCAGCACTATGAATAAATATGATAAGTTGTATCACACCACTAATGGATTACATCAAAATCTAACTGAATCGCTTGGTAATTTCATTTAAATAGTTTGATTGCACATGAAATTACGAAGCAAATGTATCATTGATCATCTCATTATACAAGATACTTATCATGTCAACTGACATGATGTGAGTAGACATACTGATGAGATTTATGATTGAAAAGGTTTTATGACTGTCTTTGAGGCAAATAATTTCACCAAAGGAATTCACATACTCCACAGCTACCTTTTGGAATTACTTGCCTAAAGTACCTCGATCACATTACCTAGATGAATCATACGTAAACATTAGTGCTGTGTGTCATCAGTTCCTGAATTAATAGCAACCAGTAAGGTTTAATCCCCTTCAGCAGACGTGTCATGAATCAGCTTGTTTGAGAGAAAATAATAAAAACCAAGTGTAAAAAAAGAGGCAGAGCGCCTCACAGTGACAAGGTATCAGGTGATGAAATATATCTGCAAAATATCTTGTCAGCAATATATCTAGTCTTTATTTTCCCATAGTGTTGAGAAATATATGGATGCATTACGTTCAGCTATTAAACACAGACCTGTAACTATGAATGTGATGATTTTCATGTTGTTCCAGTTGTGTCGAGCCTTTGGAATGGCTGAAATTAACAATATTCCTATGGTCCTCCGGCATGTGGGATGAAGACGCCACCAGTCAAAAGTTTGGACAGATGGGACAGTGTGTCCAGACTTTTGACTGGTGGTAACACATTTAGATTAGATGGCATGGTTAAAATTCTGTCCTCTACATTGTCAGATAATTGAAATCACTGTAAGAGTGAGTGATGGCATAATTACTATAATATGATAATTAACCATAATAAATGAATGGTATCTGATCTGTTGTTCACTGAATTTTGTTCAGTTTCTTAATGAATAGAATAATCTTTCATTTTGTCATATTTAAGCTGAACCTGTGACCACTAGATGGCTTGTAGTTTGTTTTCTCTTTTCTTCTTCTTGAATTTTAATATTTGTAACTTCGAATGATGTAGAACCAGGGCCCTGTACCACGAAGCGAGATTAGTGGCTTATCCAGCTAACTTTGTGCCCAGCTCGGGTTTTCCGGTACCACAAAGCTGGCTTACTTTTAATCGGGCTAGATCACCACTGGAACTTATGTTGCACAGCGAATCTGCTCTGGAACAGGTTAACTTCAGAGGATTGGATCAAAACCTGTCAGCACTCTGAGCACCAAACACTCATATAATTGGAAACACTGAGCGGTCATTCATACTGGATCCTGACAGGATCAGCCTACATTACTGTGATATGTTTTAAATAGATATTTTTATAGTGCAGTTGCATCATTGTGCTGTTTTAGGCTTTCCAGATTTCTAACAAAGGCACAACGATTAATTCATTATGGACTGAATTCCTAACCAATGATGTTTTGCAGTCTTCCATCACTGCAGTTCAGAATAACATGAGGAGACTCTGATGTTAATTGGCGTTTTATTTGAAAAATAAAAGTGTTGGATTTTTTGGTGTGTTTTTCACATCAGACAAAGGAGGAAAAAAACACACCAAGTGAAAAGACCCTTAAAATAAAACTGTGCTAATGTCCATCAGGGACCCTTGGTAATGTAATGTACGTACTTAATTTACAAATAATTAGACTAAGTATGTCTAGATATGTGACTATTGTTTCCAGTTTACCTGCCGAAACATTACTTTTTGCTCTGGCTATAAACCATTTTCACCCCAGGTCTCACTGCTATCTCATATTATTTTCAGCGGCCAACTTCACCTATGGCACAGTTGCTGTCACTTCTAATTAACAACTCTGCCTGTTTCACATGAAGGTGCTTGTAGCCTGATAAGAAAACCCAGATTTGACACAACCAGTTGATAATTGTCTTTACTGGTTATCCAGGATGGCCAATGTTATGCTCAGAGAAGCCAGATAAACCCCAAGAGAGTCAGAATAAGTTAAACTTCATGGTACAGGCCTTAGGTCAGTCTGTGTATGTGTGTGTCTCCTGCAGAACCTGATATGGTGTTTCATTTCCTCATTCATGTAGTTCATATCGACATGCAGATTGGAGCATAAGGAAATATACATTGGGATGAAGAGGGTAAAAATTCTGATTAGATTGTAGCCTAATAGTTTGTTTTAAAGTCATTAAAATCTTTAAAGTGATAGCTTTTATGATCGCTCAGTGTAAAGCAGATACTGTATCTCTCCTCACATACTGTACCAGTAACCTGTAGACAGTGTGGATTGGCTCAGAATAAAATCTCTGCAGGTCATTTAGCCAGCTTTATAACACTGTGGACAAGAAGACAACTGTCAGTCAGTTCCCCCTCACTAACACATCTACTGTACATTACTGGAATCAACTTAGACTTAAATTTGAAAAAGCATTTGAAGTTTTACACACACAAGACAATGATCCATAACTAATCACTTCTTGTGTTGGTGAATACACTGATGGAACATTTTTGTTAGTTAAGCCTACTGATCATTTTGGAGATCGGTCATAAATGATTTTTAACAGCATTTCAGTTACTCAGATTAATTCATTTCTTTATATGTAGTAAATTCTGTTGAACAGGATTTTTAAATGTGTAATAGATGTCTAAGAACTACTTGTTTTATCCACTACTTGTATAGTGATGATAACTTATTGATCTTTTCTCCAATTCAGACTATTTATTTTTTTAAATAAATGCACATTAATGTCAGCCATTATTTGTGCTGCACTGGATTAAAATGATGGCTCTGCTCTTTATTTACCTGTTTCCATGATGAATCATAGTAACAGAGCTCCAGTGATGCTAGTTATTATGCATGAGCTCAACTCTGAGTAAATGACCTCAGGGATAAACTAACTCTAAGCTGTTCTGGAAATGACAATTCAGTTTTCCATCTCAGGGTTGGTCAACTCACAGTTCAGGGTTAAGTTCAGGTTTTGTTGAACCATGTGTTATTAACACATATTCAAAGGAACACAGTTCACTCATTCTCTTGTGATTACCATTGAAAATACAGTTTGAAGAGATCCACTGCATATTGGGGATTAAAGCTCAGCTGTAGATAATGCAACCACTGAAAAAAAGAAAATTTTCATCTTCAATTTGTATACAAATGTACCAGATTCAACATGTAAACAAAATACAGCCATCACCTAAAAAATGAAAATTAAAAAAAAAAGAGTTGGAGACAGTTGTTGCAGCTGGAGACTGAGTTTGAGTTTCCGCTTTGAAACCACCCTTTGTTGAAAAATCAGTTTGACCACTGCTTTGGTATAATTATATTCTTGGAAAAATACAGGCATTTTTTTCTTCATCAATTTGGCAGCATATTGCAGTATAATGGTGTCTAGTGATGACAGTGTCTACGAAACTTGTTTAGACATATTGTATGACTGTGGCATTTTGGCCTTTGCTGTATACTACAAAACACAAACAGTACAGTATATGTAGACAAACTGACACCAATTTACTCTATACAATCAAGTATAAAAGAGCCAAAAACAAAACACAAAAAACCCCAAACAAACAAAGAACCCAACATGTATCAAAATAAGGCAGAAAACTCATAAAGGAGCTCTAGTGACTGATGCAGAAGAAATAAAGAAAGACCCCAGGGTGCCTGCCCACAATATACTTAGAAAGTGTGTCCAGTACAATAGGAGTTCATGTAAATATGTTTTCAATTCCATTGAAAATGTATAATACAGGTATGTGCCAAACAATTAGAATATCGAAGGAAAGTCCATTTATTTCAATAATTTGTTTCAAAAAGTGAAACTTGTATGTTATATTAGTTCACTGCACACAAAGTGAAATATTTCAAGCCTTTATTTGTTTCAATTTTGATGATTATGGATTAAAGACAAAAAAAAAAACCCAAATCCAGTATTTCACAAAATTAGAATATTTCATGTGACCAATAAAAAAAGGATCTTAAACAC
>NW_018127927.1:1458721-1460079 GCF_001952655.1 Monopterus albus
TCAATGATGGTCGTCTGCACAACCGTCAAGTCAGCAGTCTTCCCCATGATTCTGAAGCCTACTAAGCCAGACTGAGACAATTTCAAGGCTGAGGAAACCTTTGCAGGTGTTTTGCATTAATTAGCTGACTAGATTGGGACACAGGGAGCCTACAGTGTTGAACTTTGTCATGATATTCTAATTTTGTGAAATACTGGATTTGGGTTTTTTTTTTGTCTTTAATCCATAATCATCAAAATTGAAACAAATAAAGGCTTGAAATATTTCACTTTGTGTGCAGTGAACTAATATAACATACAAGTTTCACTTTTTGAAACAAATTATGGAAATAAATGGACTTTTCCTCGATATTCTAATTGTTTGGCACATACCTGTAAACTTCAGTCTGAGGTAATGGTGGTAGTTGGCTATGACTGCTCAGCTCATGGAGACAGCGGCCATGAGCCACAAATGCACAAGATTATTCTGGACTATGCTTGATCCTATAATCTCTTTGCTCCGTCTCCCCACAGGCAGGTCTGTTAACTTTCCACACCAATGGGCAATTTTACACTTGGTGCCCATGGGCAGGTCGAGTCACGTACCACATTGTATAGAGCCTGTGGACACCAGTATCCGGTATATTTGCTTGAAATATACAGTGGGTACAGAAAGTATTCAGACCCCCTTAAATTTTTCACTCTTTGTTATATTGCAGCCATATGCTAAAATCATTTAAGTTCATTTTTTTCCTCATTATTGTACACACAGCACCCCATATTGACAGAAAAACACAGAATTTTTGACATTTTTGCAGATTTATTAAAAAAGAAAAACTGAAATATCACATGGTCATAAGTATTCAGACCCTTTGCTGTGACACTCATATATTTAACTTAGGTGCTGTCCATTTCTTCTGATCATCCCTGAGATGGTTCTACACCTTCATTTGAGTCCAGCTGTGTTTGATTATACTGATTGACCGTGATTAGGAAAGCCACCCACCTGTCTATATAAGACCCTACAGCTCACACTGCATGTCAGAGCAAATGAGAATCATGAGGTCAAAGGAACTGCCTGAAGAGCTCAGAGACAGAATTGTGGCAAGGCACAGATCTGGCCAAGGTTACAAAAAAAAAATTCTGCTGCACTTAAGGTTCCTAAGAGCACAGGGGCCTCCATAATCCTTAAATGGAAGACGTTTGGGACGACCAGAACCCTTCCTAGAGCTGGCCGTCAGGCCAAACTGAGCTATCGGGGGAGAAGAGCCTTGGTGAGAGAGGTACAGAAGAACCCAAAGATGACTGTGGCTGAGCTCCAGAGATGCAGTCGGGAGATGGGAGAAAGTTGTAGAAAGTCAACCATCACTGCAGCCCCCC
>NW_018127927.1:1460877-1469579 GCF_001952655.1 Monopterus albus
CTGAATACTTTCCGTACCCACTGTACACATGGGCATTTGTGCAGATGTATTGAAAATGCAAGTATGAGTATGTCAAAGCCTTTTTCTTTATGGTGTGTGTGTGTTCACCAAGGCATATAGCGTCTCTAGTCAGCCACTTAAAACAATAAGACCACTGGACTAAAAAAATGTGCAGGTTGCCCCAAGGGATACAAAAGCAATTCCAAATGATGCAGTATTGGGTCTGAAGTTCGGTGCGAGCTGAAGGCCAGATACTGATGATTATTAATGATGTTCACATAGAACTATACTGTACAGGCTGCCCCCGGTTAATAGAGCACAGCAAACCAACCCATGAATGGCTTTGTTGGCATTTTCTGTTGCGTTGCTGTGTCCATGCATGTTGTTAACTCGATGAATGTATCAAATTCTTATCACTGATTATGTGTTAGAGTTGCATGCTTGCTTTAACTTATTACAAGCAAAATTCAAACATGTCAAAACATGGTGATAACACAGTCTGACCACTCCACAAAATGGCAAGCAATCAAGATACAGCAAATGAACACTTGGTTACTCACAACAGGAAAGAGGGCCAGAGCTAAGTGTGGAGGGGGAAGAAATGAAATGCTACACAAATACAGTCTGATGTGAGAATGTGCTCCCTCCAAGCTCCACAACTATATATGAATCTACCATATGCTCTAATTTGGCTTCCATCTATACAGACGTGCAAAATATCAAAAAACAAACACACGAAACACACGCGCGCATACACACAAAAAGATGTAATGGGCTTGGCCTCCTGCGAACCTGTCTACCCTCAGAACCAAGCCTAGCTTCTGTTCAAATTCAGTTTAGGTTGTTGGCCTTCATGATAGCAGGCTGTCTGTTGACATATGTGGCCCAGTAGCCCAAGTTAAAGATGAAGAACAGAATTGGGAAAATGATGCGTGATATCTTGTCCACTTTGCTGACACGGTTGTAGGACTTCTTGGCCTCCGTGTAGGGGTCATCCATTTTATGCAAGTAGGGGTGTTTGGCCGATGCTCCAGCAGCACTTTTGGAAATGGTTGTTAAACCTTGGTCTTTGGCTACATTGATGCCGTAGGTGGTTCCGACAATGTTGAAGGTGTTGTTTGCCTTTTTGGACAAAGTCGCATATTCTCTTCTCTGAAAAGGAAGAAGTAGAGGCTGTCAGCAGCAATGCATGAGACTTAACAATACTTCCATTTGAACTCATAAAGAGGAAATAGAAGCAACATCACGAGACACGACACACACAAAAACAAAACAAAAGCCTAACCATATCTTTAATCCTGGCCATGTTAGCCTGAAACGGTTCCTGGAAAGAAAAGTAGAAAAGAAAAAGTTTACCAATTATATTAAAATTACATACTCTATTCATCACTATCTAGCTGGAACTATACTTTTGAACAATTTACACTAATGTCAATTCAAATCTGCATTGCAGAAAAGAGGTCAAGATGAAAATTCATGATCAGGCTGGTAAAATTCTTGAGTGTGTGTGAATAGGGACAACTAACTGTTTTGTGTATAATTGCAGAACCAGGCCCGACCGGCGTCTGATACTGCCTCCAAGAGCAGTAGCAGCACAGAGCAGGATTAGAAACAAAGCAAAATAGCAGTGCCTGAAAACATGTCTGACAAAGTGAGAGCAGCCGGGCCTCTTCAGGCAAACAGCTTGCAATAAAACAAACATGACAAAGGCTGTGTGACATAAAGCTGGCTAGAGAAGCTGGCTTCTTCCTACTAATGGAGAGAAATCCAACTGGCTTTTATACTGAAACTGCACAGGGAAACACAATTTCATTTATTTAGGAGAGTTTACTCAACTAAACTTACATCACCAGAGGATCCTGACAGTCTAAAGGAATACAGTGCAGTACATGTGAAGTAAATGTGAGAACAACTATGGCACCAAGATAGATCACCAGGCAGATTCAGAGTATTCCGTGTGGCATGGAGTTTTTGAGTCTGTACTGGGAGGATTTTCTTCACACCATTCACCCCCACTGTGGCAAAACTGAAGTGGCATGTGTAATGAAACCGAGTTTTACCTTCAGTGATCCCATTTTTAACTGTTTCTTTAAGCCTGGCTTTAATTTCTGCTCTACTTTTTCAGCTTCCCCCCTTTCCCTTCACTCCACTTTATTAATTAGCATAACTAATGTCCCCTTTTCCCCCTCCTCCAGAAAGCTTCACGGTGGATCTCTTTCAAACAACTCATCAACAAAATGGTTTTTTTTTTGGTCTTCAGTATTCACATATACTGAAATGAACACATAGACACGGTTTTTACCTGCCACAATGATGTGCTGTATGTTCGGTCAGTGTCTGAACTAGACAAACGTGCATCAAATTCACAGCTGTTGAAAGTCAAGCATGGCAAATGTTGAGACACTGCCTGACCAGGTCTATCTTAAGTCGATTAGCACAGGGTGTGAAAGAGTCACACTGATACCACCTGACTAACCAGATACTTTCCAGTGATCCCAGTTCCTCCACATCGAACCCCATCACCAGCCTACTCTATCACAGTGAAGGTTATGACATTAATTGTAGCCCCCTAAACTCTTCAGCCCTTGGCATTAGGGATGTTCTGTGCTCAGTAAACCGGCAAACGAGCCAAGCAAAGTAATTTTCTATTGCTATTTCGATGGGCAGTCTTCTGCAGTAATTTATCCGGTCTTAATATTGGGGAAACCACATGTGGCATTGGGATGTGTGTGTTTAATCTGCCTAATGTGACACAGCACATAATTTACTTCTGGCCAAAGATTCTTGCTCATTATTTATAGCCATTTGGCTACCTGCTGTCTTCAGTTCCTTTAATGGCACATTGTTTAAAGATAACACAACTAAAGTAACTTTGCTAGATGTATAAAAACTGTTACACTGCAGCTGTCAGTGTCCAGTGATGATGGCGCTAATATGCAATAAAAGCAAAAGTTAGGATGGTTAGTCAGATATTTCATTAAAAGCATACAAGATGCTTCCAGAAAAGCAAGCTACATGTTTAGCCACCATAATACACCAAACCTCCAGGTTTAAAAAAATGTTTTGCTAGCAAAGCTGTTGCAACTTCCCCTTTTGTTCCTGCAGCAGTAGAGTCATGCTCAGCTCTACTGAAATATGACTGCTAGGAATGAAAATGACAGGCTGTCTCCAGCATTTTCTAACAAACTCTTTCATTCAAATGTCTATAGATGTAGTCATTTTTGTGCTGCAGGTGTATCTGCACAAAATTATGAGGCATAGATGTGAAGCTGTGATCATTTCTTGGCTCCATCAGTGAAGCCCATCGCACAATAAGCCAGTGTTCCTGCCTCCACTGATGAAACCACCAGCACACAATATCTGACACAGCGGTGTCCAATCATATATCATGGAGTACTGAGAATATGTAGGCTTTCATTCCACCCAAACTCCCTGGCGGCCGATTTCTGTAATAAGCACACCTTCAGCTGGTGTGAGGAGAGCTAATTAGGTAGATCGCTTGTCAAACAAAATGTTAGGTAACAGAAAAGGAAAATGTCTCGGAAGCTCCATAACAAGCAAAGTAAATTAGTGCACATTGACTTTTCTAGAGCTCACCATTTCAAAAGGAGCCTGGGGGTGATGAACTCATTGTTTAGTCCTGGTAAGAGTGTCTGTAGAAACCCTGCTTCTGATGATTGGAGGCTGTATCTTCAAAAGGACTTGCTGAGCTAAAACCTCCTCCTTATAAGTTGTGTGTGTGTGTTAAAAAAATTGAAGTGTGTGTGTTGTCAAATCCCTTTGCTTTCCAGTGGCTCATTCTAATGGGGTGTGTGATGGAAGTGCCACGTCTTCCTCTGTGACCCCATTCTTTTTTATCTATCATGACAACTGCATGCTCAGCACAGCCCCCAAGGACATAGCCCATGCTACCGCTAGTAAGATGAGGCATCAAAAGGACGGGAAAAAAACAGAGAGAGAGAGAGAGAGTGCCCCCCCCCACACACACTCTGCTGGAGTGTACCCCTGCAAATTATCTCCACCAACTGAAGAGTTCTGTGGTAGCAATATGCATTTGTGTCAGTCATTCACAGGACCAACTGTCAAGCTATATGTAGTGATTGTGTCAAATATTCTTCTTCTTCTGCTTTTGGCTGTTCCCTTTAGGGTCGCCACAGCAAATCACAAGTTACCACCTAACTGACTATTCGCACGTCAAACCTGGCACATGCTAGCACCATGGCAATACTCTAGGAATAGTTAAATTAAATGTGGCTCAGTTGTACATTTAGTAATTTGCCCTATGGCTTGTATTCTTTGTTTTAATGCTGTTTCTGCCTTTTTGAGACTTTTACCTGATCAAACTGAGGAAAAGAAAATATAAAGCAATCAAAGCACAAGTTCTTTTGTTGCATATCAGTTTTTCCACATCTGGAATGCAAATGCATAATAATGTTTGACAGCTCTCTTGCTGTCAGTCTTTGTAAACTCCTGTAAATCAAATTTTCAGCTTTTCTTGACATAATGTGTGAGAATCTGATACAGTAACTGATCTCAGAAAAAACAATTCAATATGAATTACTAGAAGTAAATGATTTTTTTTTGGCAGGAGATAAACTTAGAGCTGTCTTGCCTTATTGTATAATCAGTAACTGGCAGTCAAACCACAGGAGACTGTCAAACCTGAATCTGTCATTCCTGTGACCCACATGAAAATAGGAAAACGCTGCATTTGTTCCTGTCTGAATTGAATGAGTCTGTTTGAAGCAGAGGCTGCAGCTGAATTAATGCAAGAGAAATGAGTATTTAATTCATTCAGCACAGGACGAGGTACTTTAATTTTCAGAGTTCATATTTGTTTAGGCCCTGTAAATGAAACCGCAGTCCATGAATACCGTAGAGTCAAGCACAAAAAAGCTTCTTTGTGCTGAAATGCTCAGTATCCATTTATAGTTGTAATTGCCTACCTTGTCGTAAATTTACTCACCATCTAATACCCTCAAAAAATCCACAATCAGCCCAGACTGTTAACAAATTAAAAATCTGTAAGCTGTGATTTATCTGATTTCATGCTTAAATTAGGGAATGTCTGCCTCAGGTGATTCATTTGAAGTAATGTACACTCACTTTGTAATTAAGGTTTCTATAATGTGCAGACTAGATATGGATGCTATATTTTCTGGTGAGAATGTGCCCACACTGATTTACTGTAGGATGAGACTGGACCATATGCTGCCATCATAAATCAGGGCCAGTGTCTCTGGGAGTTTCCCTCTGTATCTCCTCTCATGGTTCTGGCCCACTGTCCCTGTTCCATTTGGCTGTTAATGAATAATAAAAGCTCTTTATAGTCTGTATAGAGTACTCCAGGCTGTGTTAACGAAGGAACTATCTATTACTTTTTTCAAAGTGCAATCTTCTTTCATTACTGTTGCGGTGTAAAATTAGCAACTTGGACCATTTCTTAAATCAAATCAAAAGATATTGATTGATTAATCAATAATTTAAGCTAAGATAAATTAACCAAGGAAGAGGAAAAACCTTTCTGAAAAAATGTTTTTGTTTTTTAGGATAGCATGTTTCTGATTAAGTGACTGAAACAGCAGCTGTTTCAAAATACCAAACTTTCAAGAATCACTCACCCTTATTTCCATGCCCTCTTTTTTCCCATCCCATGCCCAGCTGCGCTTGGTGAAGTAGTTGACTGTGGCAAACTCAATCAAGGCAGAGAAGACAAAGGCATAGCACACAGCCATGAACCAGTCCATGGCTGTAGCATAAGCCACCTTAGGAAGGGAGTTTCTAGCACTGATGCTCAGAGTGGTCATGGTTAGGACAGTGGTGACGCCTGAGGATGAAATAAAAAAATCAGTAACCTGATTGTTTTTTTCAGGAAACACTTAAGGAAAGTTCATTTTTTACAACTTGAGTGAAATTTTCCAAAGGTGTTCCCATTATGGCTATCACTGATGATACCATTTTACGTACATCTTTGTGGATCTTATGGAAACCAGGAAGCTGTGTGCAGCTTTAAAACAGCATTTACTAAGTTCATGTTCATGAAGGTTTAGAATTCAGGCTCAAATTGTCCAGTTTAGCTCAGTCATGTAAATTGTCCATTGGGATTAAAAGTATACAATTAAGGGCTAAATCCTGCGTTCTGATTTATTCAGCATCAACTCTGCATACACTGCTGAGTGAAATCAGGAAGGACGGCCACACACTGAACCACTAACAAAACTCAAGGGTGCATAAAATAGAAAGTATACTGGGTCAGTGGTTCCAACAGGAACTAGCTTCTCTGTGCAATGAACCATTATAATGGATTGTTGGGGATCTATTTTTGACCGTACTTTCTCTGAACCAGTGTGATGTGTTTCCTGTCACCACTAGATGCCCTTGTAAAGCTGTGTTTACTGGAGTTGTAAGATTAAAAAAAAAATGAAATAGGGCCCAAGTTGTAAAAATTGAAACTTCCTTTACCTAATACACAAAGAATAAGATGCCTCACATTTGCATTCATTCAATGCAAGTCAAGGGTATGATAATATGAAATGGTGATTTTGAATTATAACACAAAGACCACCTGATGTTATTCTTCTGAGGAATTCTTTGGCCAATAAATTTTGAAACCTGTGCAAGACCATTTCATACCTCAGCGTTTGCACGCTGTGTCACTGGAAATTAAATGTGTTTAGCACAGCAGTGGCCCATCCACCTCCGTAAGAGCAATCACTTCATCTGTTCCAGCCTGTCCCATTTGATGATAAATACACAGTAAGATCTTTAAAAATTAATATTGTATTCCAGAACAGGGAGGTCAGCTCATTTCAGTGAGCCATGTGTGAAAAATTAGAATTTGTGACAAAAAGATTGATTGGTAACTGTCCACTGTAAGGACAGTGATTGATTTCCAGCTATTGTATTTAGCATTACCTGACTTGACCAGTTTGGTGTCATGGTGCAAAGACAATAATCTCAGCTTCAACACGGACAAGATGAAGGAGATGACAGTGGACATGAGGAAGGAGAGGAGATCTCATCAGCCACTGTTCATCCGGGGACTCCAAGTTGAGAGCGTGAGCAGCTTCGAATACCTGTGTGTTCACATCAGTGAGGACCTCACCTGGACACATAACACCACACAGCTGGTCAAGAAGGCCCAACGGCTGCTGTACTTCCTGAGGAGGCTGAGGAGGTTTGGCATGTTGCCTAGGATCCTCAGCAACCTCTACAGCTGCATTGTTGAGAGCATCTTGACCAGCTGCATCACTGTCTGGTATGGCAGCACTACTGCTATGGACAGCAAGCGCCTGCAGAGAGTGGTAAAGACTGTGGAGAAGATCACCAGGACTCCACTGCCCTCTCTGCAGAGCATTTACCACCGCAGGGTGCATAGGAAAGCTGCCTCCATCCTCAGACCCCACCCACCCCCAGCACGGACTGTTCACCTCCCTACCAACCTCCGGCCGGCGGCTAAGAAGTGTGAAAATGCAGGACCTCTAGACTGAAAAACTCTGTCTTTCTTAATAAACTGCTGTCAGCTGCCACCAGGAGCTGACAGCTGACAGGAGTTTATTACCAGGAAATACGTCATGTAATGACGTGCTGATGACCTGTACTGTTTACATTCTCAGTTTGCACATGCATAATTGCAGATTGACTATTGACATGCAGCTCCCATGTAGCATACATTCTTTTATTATATTCTTATATATTTTTATTATATTGCTGCATTTGCTGCTTAAAGTGCCTTAGATTTTGTGTTACATATTTTTCACTTGAATTGTGTGCTTCATTTCCAAATCAAATGTCCGTTATTCACCGAACATGTTAGGAGCACTTTCATAAATTTTTGATTTGATTTGATTTGATTTATTCTTTCAAGCATGTAAAGACAGTTGATATGTCAACACACATAATTTTACACATATCCAACAAATGCTAATCCAAAATCAATTTGCTTATACCTAGTACATGCTTGAATGGAGTAGGAAAAAGTCAGACTTATCCAGTCCTACCCCCTGACATCATCTTACCATCATTGGTTTGCAAGCAGTATCTCTACATAAATAATTCTCTTCTACACCACACAAGTAATATACTAAAAAAATATAACAGTGTTAACATTTTTACATAAGTACATTCTTAAATAATTATCTTCTACACCACACAAGTAATGTACTAAAGAATTCTTACAAAGTATTAACATTCATACAGTGGGTACAGAAAGTATTCAGACCCCTTAAATTTTTCACTCTTTGTTATATTGCAGCCATATGCTAAAATCATTTAAGTTCATTTTTTTCCTCATTAATGTACACACAGCACCCCATATTGACAGAAAAACACAGAATTTTTGACATTTTTGCAGATTTATTAAAAAAGAAAAACTGAAATATCACATGGTCATAAGTATTCAGACCCTTTGCTCAGTATTTAGTAGAAGCACCCTTTGGAGCTAATACAGCCATGAGTCTTTTTGGGAATGATGCAACAAGTTTTCACACCTGCATTTGGGGATCCTCTGCCATTCCTCCTTGCAGATCCTCTCCAGTGCTGTCAGGTTGGATGGTAAACGTTGGTGGACAGCCATTTTCAGGTCTCTCCAGAGATGCTCAATGGGGTTTAAGTCAGGGCTCTGGCGGGACCATTCAAGAACAGTCACAGAGTTGTTGTAAAGCCACTCCTTCATTATTTTAGCTGTGTACTTAGGGTCATTG